>NC_140950.1:141751558-141989058 GCF_014529385.1 Adiantum capillus-veneris | reverse complement strand
GTTGTATGCCATTGATCTTTTAGCTTTTTGTTGTTGTAAATGTCTGATGGCTTGTGCTGTTTCTGAATTTGCCAAGACTTCTTTTGCCTGCATTCGATGAATGATTCTACGATAGAACCATTCAAATAGTTCTCTCAAACTGCTAGCCTTGATTCGAGAGCCACCATGTCGTGTGTGCCTGAAATAAGCATTTCTCGCCATGTAATGAGACTTTTCCATCCCTTGGGTATTCCATATTGCCGGGTTCCCATACTTCTGTATAAAATATGGCAAATGATTGAAGATGATGTGCTGGATATGAAAACAGATTAGTTAGAATGTTTTACAGTCACATATTTGCACATAAGAGAGAAAGAATACATTATAATACCATGTAGTGAGTAATCTGGGTGTCTGTCCATGCTGTCTTGAATGATTTTTTCAGAAGGTTGAGATTTTCCTTGAACTTGTTCATATCACCTTGTGACCAGTCATCTTTGTCGCACATCAAACATAGGATGTCTATTGATCGCCAAACCTCAGCCTTCGCGTTACGAGTAGTTGGTTCGTGGTCTTTGACTGCAATATGTAGCTTTTTCCAGCTCTGATACTCTACCTTGCTAACATAAGATGTGTTATATATTTTTCCATGTTTTGTTAGCTTTGGGTCTCTTGTACCTTGGGGCTTAGATAAAAACCTCCGTGCCTTCACCCCACCGATGGATGGTTTGCATGGGACATCCTTCTCAGCAGTTGATCTCTTTTCATCCCGTTGGATTTTCACATTGCCACCATGAAGCCCCATATCCGACAGTACCATTTCTAAGCACTGCAGGGCTACTTGTCGTTCTGCGGAGTTCTTAATCTTCCAAGCAAACCCGATGTATAAATAGACCAATTTCTCCACAATTCTACAAAGGGCATGCATTGTACAAATGTGGACATTCACAAGTGGTATTTTCAAAACTGGTCGAAAAGCAGGATCCTCAATGTGATGTGTTGGAGCTTTTCTCCACCACTTTGGGTCCATGACCTTTGCAGGCTCCATGCAGAACAAACACGGTGACTTTGCCATTGCACCCATTCCACAATTATACATGCACTTTAATGTTTTAAGGTCACCTGCAAGATGCCACTGAACTTGAAAGTCTCCCCTTCCATCTAGACATAGTACCTCTCCCTGGTTAGTCTGTCGATCAATCAGCTCCGGAATATTAGTTCGATGGAACACCCAATATAGAATCTCATGATCTTCTTTCTTTACCTGCAACACAAAATAAATGAGACTTAAGTAGATCTGAACATTTGAGCTTACTTGAGAATATCGCTTACCTCAAACGCACCAAGCCACCATATGTTAGATTCTGATTGAACACTAAAATATAAAGGATCATCACTGGGACACTTTGAGAGGGCTCTATTCATTAAATTAATAGTAACACGCTCTAGCTTTTTCTCTTTAACAAGCTCACACTCATCCAGTTTTAACACAAAATGTAATAGCCCACGTGACTCTTCAAATGTGATGTTGTAAAACTCCACCATTCTCTTCTGTAGTATCCGTAGGTCCATAAAAATATTGTTGAACTCATCATATGCCATGTTCGCTCCATGGCCACTGTAAGTTGCTTTAATATGAAAGGGCTGTCCAAGATAGTCTCCCTGTGCCTCGTTAAGCTGAAGCCTCTCTTTCCAAACACTTGAGGCTGATGGTAGAAGTTTGGATTTTATACCCTTCCTAACAAAGATGGATGAGACAGACTTTTGGATAGCCGAATATCCTCTTTTGCTTACACCAAGTGAATCAAGTGTGCCTTGTATCTCTTTTGCAGGCACCGAGTTCTCTAAAATAAAGCGGTCCACTACATTTCTTTGTAGAACCTTAAACTTCTTGTCATGTACTATATCTGCTGCCAGGCTTCTACTTATAAGTGGCTTCAATCTCTTTCCTATATTGGCTTTGGCGTCAATGTTTTCCTTGTCAGGATAGATTGAATCTCTACATGAAGACAATGTATAAGTAAATAACAGAAAATTTGCTTCACTAACACTATTTAGGCACATGAAAACAATGCATAACAAGAAAAAACAAAGAGATTATTTACCAACCAAGAAGCATCACCTTAATGCTCGGATTCTTTTCTTGAGACCTCCTGATGCAACCTGCAATGTTTCAAGATTGCGCAATTTCTTCTTTCGGATACGACCACCCAAGATGGTGTCCTTCATTTGACAACTTCGCACCTTTCCTTTCAGTTCTTGTACCTCTGTTTTATGTTGCAAAATGGTAACCTGATCTGTAGAATGTAAATGTGAAAGGCGAACAATCTCACATTGTTGAGCTTGGAGAATGCTCTTGTAAGTTTCAGCTTCTCTTGTAAGTGATTTACAATAACCCAGAAGGCCCTTTTCTCCATCACCAGCAAAGGTCAATAAGCTTGTAGGATTGACAAACAGTGGAGACGCATTAGTTATTGGATTCTTAGGGTAGAGAGAGCCTCTCGTCCAGATATCTATGTGTTTAGCTCCTTGAGCTCTGAGCGTGTCTATGGAGGCGGGAGGTATATGTGTGTTTGTTTTACTGCGCTTAATCAATGGTTGGTACTCATTGTCCAAATCAATGTGAAGGTGATATTTGGCTCGTTTCTGGGTAACACTTGTGCCATTTGAGGAGTGCGCCATTAGCCAAATGTGCAGGTTTAATGGAAAGTGAATAGCGGCTGCGGATTCGTCCCTCCATGTTAGCCTCATTCCCTCCGTATTGACGTTGTTCATTCAATGCAACTGAAAAGAGGATTATCCCTCAATCACTACGAACGAATGTTCAGAGGAGTAAGGAATCTACTTAAAGTACACTTTTTGAAGTTTTACTATGAAAGACCCAGCTCTTTTATATGCCATTTTTTCTAGAGAGAGAGTGCAAAAAATACATTTTCTTAGAAGGCCCTCCAAATGACCTCTGAAATTTCCTAATGTTGAGTTGTGAGGCTGAGTACAGGGAAGCCTTCACAGCTACGATTGAGTGTGTATGGCTCAAACGCCTTATGGTTGATTTGGGTGTTGGACAGGACACTGCCAACACTATCTACACTGATAGTCAGAGTGCATTGGCAGTTGCGAGGAACCCAGTTTTTCATGCTCACACAAAGCCCATTGAGGTGCGTTACCACTATGTCAGGGAGAGGCTCTCAGCAAGAGAGATCGGCCTGGGTTATGTCCCAACACAGGACAACCTTGCAGATCTTTTCACAAAGGCATTGTCTCGTGAGAAGCTTGAAGCTTTCCGCAAAGCTTTGGGCTTACTCCCCTTTGTGGACTGATCATGTCCTCAGGGCATGGCACTTCCCTTTACTCATGTGCCAGCTCTCGTTCACCGCATCACTCCAAGGGGGATCTGTTAATATATACATGTGGTAGTGATGTGTGTGAACACACTAGGACGCCAGGGCATTTTTTCCCTCTTTAGGAGGTTTTTTCCCCCGAGCATTGTATATACGCCCATCACTCTAGGGCTATCTATCTTTCTATTGCACACTAAGTAACACACTCTCTATTGTGTGCCTTGAGCTTCCTTCATCTTCTCCAAGCTGTCTGCATGTCTCTACAACCCTAATTCCAACAAAGTGGGCCAAGGAGCTTCAAGTAATTGAAGTATACTTTTTCATAGGACTAGAGGATCCAAATGAAACGTTGGCAGTAGATGGTATTCTAGTGTCGCAAAATCAACAATTATTTGATCAAGTAACTACTATAGTCTACCCAGGAAAGATTAGGCCCATGGGTGAGAGTCAAAGGATGTTGTATTTTGTGATCCTGTCTCCGACCACCGATGGTGCATAGGCGTTCTATATAGCAGTATTGATATCCTTGTACATAGGCAGAAATGCTGACAAAAATCAATCTCAAATCAGGATATCAAGAAATCCATATCAAAGAAACAGACATATACAAGACGGCATTCAACACTTCATATGGGTACTACGAGTTCATAGTCATGCCTTTTGGCCTTACAAATGCCCCGAAAAGTTTTAATCAATTCATGCAGGATATACTTTAAGGATACCTGGATGATTTTGTTCTAGTGTTCTTTGATGATATATTGGTCTATTCTAAAGATGCTAAGGAGCATGCGGAACATGTATGCAAAGTCTTAAGTATCCTTCAACAACCTCCATTATATGCTACGATGAGCAAATGTGTCTTTTGTATTCGTGAAGAAAGCTATCTTGGGTTTATCATATCTTATAAAGGGATCTCGGTCGACCCTGCACAAAGTTAAAAGACATAATAGAATGGCCACAACCCAAAACAATCAGTGAAATTTGAGGTTTTCTAGGTATTACAGGATGGTATAGAATATTCCTCAAAGATTATGCACTCATTGTGGCACCCTTGACTAAACTACTCAAGAAATCCTCCAAGCTTATATGGGAAAGATAACAAGAAGATTGTTTTCAACAACTAAAACAATATCCAATTCTGCTCCCGTACTTAAGCTACCCAATTTCAGTCAAGATTTTGAAGTAGTAACAGATGCAAGTGGACTTGCTATAGGAGGAGGCTTATCTTAGGAAGGTCGGCCGCCTACACTTCCAAAAAATTAAGGCTTCATGAATTAAATTATCCTACTCACGACCAACCTAAGGAAGGTGGACCGCCTAAACTTCCTGAAAATTAAGGCTTCATGAATTAAATTATCCTACTCATGATCTAAAGCTATGGAGACATTATCTTTGTAGGGGATCCATAGATTTTTGTGGAGTGGTGAGTGCAAGAGAAGGAACGAGAGAAGGGGAAAGGGGATGAAGCAGGAGACACAGTAGTTTGGGGTTAGTGTAGTAGGAAAGTGAGAGTTAGAGTCAACTCTCACTTTCTCTCCCTATATTCATTATAGAGAAAGTAATGTAAGAGGTGATTCCCATAGCCACCTGGTCTACACCCCAACAACCTCCTACTTGAAGGTCAGGGTGGCCAATAGTGGCGTCAATATAGTTAGACAAAGTCGATGAAGCATCGTCAAGGTTTCATCCTACACCCATAAGCTCTAGGCAGTGTGTAAACCACTCTGAAGCTAGGCTCTTCGTGAGAGCATCTGCGAGGTTGTTTTTAGTGTGAACCTTGACGAGCTCAATGCGCTTTCCAACCAATACATGTCGTATGACATGGTATCTGACCTCTATGTGTTTCGACTTAGTGAAACACCGGATTCTTTGCCAAAGCAATGGCACTCTGACTATCACAATGCAGTACTAGAACCTCGTGAATGCCCAAATCTCCCACTAGACCAGCTAGCCATATGGCTTTCTTGCTGGCGTCAGACGCAACAGCATACTCTGCTTTACTAAAATTATTTGATTTTAGATATAGATTGAAGGAGAAAATTAATTAACTAGCTTAGATAATTACATGATAATTATTAGAGATAGAAAACATCATTAGAAAGCTAGGATAACTAGCTCATGGACAGATAATTAGTTTAGCTAATCAATTAAGCTAAAACTGTATTGATTTTAGCTATAAATTGAAAAAAAAATAGTTTATTAGCTTAGATAATTACATGATAATTATAAAAGATAAAAAATAGCATTAGCAAGCCAAGATAATTATCTCATGGACAAAAAATTAGTTAATCTAAATAATTAAGCTAAAATTGTTTAATTTTTGTTGTAAATTGAAGCACAAAATTAAATAATTAGCTTAGATAATTACATGATAATTATAAAACAAAGAAAAAGTTATTAGTAATTTAAGATAATTAACTCATGGACAAAAAATTAGTTTATCTAAATACTTGATCTACAATTGTCTAATTTTGCTATAAATTGAAGGGAGAAATTAGATAATTAGATTAAACAATTACATGATGATGTTTAGAGAAAGAAAAATTCATTCGTTAGTCAAGATAATTAGCTCATGGAAAAAAATTAGTTTAGCTAATCAATTAATCTAAAATCATCTAATTTTAGCTGTGAATTAAAGTGGTAAATTAGATAAATAGCTCAGATAAATACATGATAATTATCACAAATAAAAAAATGTTACTAAAAAGCTAGGCTAATTAGCTCATGGATAGATAATTATTTTAGTTGTTTAATTAAGCTAAAATCATTTGATTTTAATTGTAAACTAAAGGGATAAATTAGATAATTAGCTTAGTTAATTACTTGATAATTATTAGAGATAGAAAATGCCATTAGAAAGCCGTAATAATTAGCTCATAGATAGATAACTAGTTTAGCTAATAAATTAAGCTAAAATTGTCTGATTTTAGTTGTAAATAGAAGAAAAAAATTAGATTATTAGCTTCAATAATTACGTGGTAATTATCAGAGGTAGAGAATACCATTTTCAAGTCAAGATAATTAGGACATAAGTACTTAACTAGTTTAAATAATTATAATAGCTCAAAAAATCTTATTTTAGGCTTAAATTTAATTAGAATAAATAGTAAATACAACTAAAAGTTTTTAAGAAAATAAGTGAAGGCAACGACCATTGTTATAAACATGAAATAATTATTTTATTCAGAAAATAATAAAATATTAAGTAAAAAATAAGCCAGTTTTAGAGTTAGAAAAGAGAAGGAAATTAGGAAAAAAGGATCAAAAATTTATAAGATAATTAGGGAAACCCCGTAAACCTAAAAGAAATTTAGGATAAAAATATCTTACTTATATGATTAATGATAGAAATATATTATACTAAGAATTTATCAACTTCAACTATAGTTTAAAGAAAAAGCCAACAGAAAAGATCTCAGAAGTTAATCAGGAAATTCCTTAGGCTAAACTAATGTATAAGGAGTTACATGATCAATATTAAAGAAACCCAAGAATCTTCTATAAACAATTAAACTATTTTAGGATCTAAGAAATTATGCTAAGTCATGGAAATATGTTATAGAACGGTAAAAAAATTAAGGTTTTGATAATTTATTTAATAAGTAGATGTCCTTTTTATAAGGATAGAAGTTATGGATCCAAAGAGTACTCGGGAAAACCCTCAGTCTGATGAGGAGGATAATGTTCCAAAGAGGGCTAGAGCATGTCACGACCTTGAGGCCGGGCCTAGTAGTAGGCCTACATATAAAAGCATTCGGACCCCAGTACTGCAGCAGATAGAGGACCAATCCCAGGTGGGTCTTCATTATAATTTTTGTTTAAATAGTTCAAGTTCTTCTTTAGTAATAACATTGCATACCTAAAAGAGCGGGTAAGGATAGGAAAGGTGAAATTGACTGAAAATTGAAGACATCTTCGAGGAAACCAATATACACTTGTTTGTAAATTAGGAAAGAATTGTTTGGGTTAAGGTCAGTTGACTTAGGAAAGAGTGATTAGTCACTGAAATATTTTCACTTTAGGTGATGAGTAATGATGGCTTGTCCCGATGTAGGAGGAGTCTTTACCCCCTACATGTTATGTTTGTGGATACTACTTAGGATACCATTTTTATCATAGGAAAACCGCAACGTTGTATGGACAACTGGTTTGGCATATCGGCGTTCTGAACTTTGGGTGATGGATTTCCACCCGGATTATAAATAAGGAAGGGTGTTGTTTGTTTTACCCATGTATAGGTGTGTTTGAGACAAGTGGAGTATGGGTCAGTGTTGTCAAGAAATATTAAAAATGACCTTACCTTGTCTTAAGTCTGAAGATGTTTATTTTTTGAAAGACTGTTTTTAATACTAATTTTAAGACTTGTGTTAATGAACTAATGTACGAGAAAACTAAAAAGAAAACCATTATTTTACATGTCAAAAGAATGTGGTAGTAATTAGGAAACAGAGAATCATGTGTGAGTGCGGGGTGGTAAGTAGAGATTGACTAAGGTTTTCAATCAAGGACGGGTGGACCTGATTAGTCAGGTAGCTATCCATCCTCGTGTACTAAAAACGTTTAGAAAACTTCTTCAATTGGAAGAGGAGTCCACCATTGGCTATGCCCTCACATATGTTGGGGGGGAAAGCATTGTTTGAGAATACCTTAGCCAAATTTGTGGAAGTTATAGGGCCAAAAGAGTTTTGGATTTTTAGGATGTTGTTCCGTTTTCGCTGTGAAACAGGACTAGGTCTTCTTGTAGGGCTATATGAACCAAGCCATTGTCAATGGCAAAGGTCTATTCCCTGTACCCTTCTTACTTAGAGACTTTGACTTTGATAGGCCATGTCAAGGACCCATCTCGACCTTGGTATTGGCGGGATGAAGAGACCTCTCTCTCTCTCTCTCTCTCTCTCTCTCTCTCTCTCTCTCTCTCTCTCTCTCTCTCTCTCTCTCTCTCTCTCTCTCTCTCTCTCTCTCTCTCGTGGGAACTGCCCCCTCGCAAGACCCCATGGCCACATGGTGTGCCACATGGATTGCGAGTCATTTGTAGTCCACGTGGCCCGTCCATGTGGCCACGGGGTCCCGCAAAGGGCCATGCTGGTGCCCACGTGGGCTGTGGGGCACTGACACGCAGATCGTGTGGCACACCATCTGGACTGCGGACGACCCGCAGTCCACATGGCACACCACATGGCCAAGTCCGTCTCTATCCACGTGGATTGCGGATGACTCGCAGTCCATGTGGCACACCACATGGCCACGGGGTCCCACGTGGCCATGGGGTCCCACGAGGGTCCATGTTGGCACCCGCATGGATTGCGAACGCCCCACAGTCCACATGTGTGTCCCCCCTCCCTTTGCCTATAAAAGGATTTCTCTTGCTTTTTCTCTTTCTCACTCCCACTCTCTACCTTTCTCTTGCCATAAGCTTTAGTGAACTCTAAAAAATCACATCCTTCTCATTTCATTACTCTCTCCTTATCCCTTTGTATAACTTTTGCTCTTCCTTTTCATTCTTTTTTCTCTCAAATTTTTACTCTCTTTTCTCTCAAACCTTCTTTCCCTTTCTCAAACTTTCCATTCTCTCACTCTCACTCTCCGTCTTTCTCCTCAAAGCCATAAGCACCCCTATTATAAAGAAAATGCCAATTCTAATAAGAAAACAATCTATAGGAATGGACTGTCAAGAAGAAATGATGCTCCACACCACTCTAGAAGAAATTTCTCTACACACCACTCAAGAGAGTGGTTCCTCGCTTGCGACGACATCTACGGTTGGAGCATCTGTGTTGATGGTTGCACACGTACCTTCATCGAAGCAAAAAAATGAGTAATGATCATCTTACTGATCTCTTTGGATCTGTGGTTGATAGCCACATTTCTTTAGGTTGGATTGATGCACGTGTTGTGCCATACTATCATTGTTGCCACGCATCCCTCTTTGTTGTCTTTTGGCCAATCTGGCCATTAGAACAAATGATGATTGTGTGATAGAACTAATGACCTTTATGGGTGAAAGCATGTATAGGTGGTCCAAAAAGGGTTGTCTTGGACACTCCTTTTTAAAGTAGTTTTAGGGAACTTTTGAGTCTACATTTGATTTTTGGGGGAGAAAATTCAATGATGAGTAATGAAGATGGGGAGAATTTTTTTAAAAAGAGGGGTATGCATTTTTTATCGCCCTTGTAGTTCTTGGACATGTTGAACGTACAAGCACCCCCTTTCTCTCCTTCTCTGTGTGGACACAAAGCATACAGGTTTAGGGTATTCTCTGCGCGTGGTTTTTGCATAGAACAGAGCGCCTTTCTCTCCTTCTCTGTGTGGTGTTTCTGAGCACATTCCCTTTCTTTCCTCTACGTGCAGTTCTTTGTTGTGTGTGCTTAGTTCTCCATCTCTCTCTCTCTCTCTCTCTCTCTCTCTCTCTCTCTCTCTCTCTCTCTCTCTCTCTCTCTCTCTCTAAGGATGGAGCCTTCTCGCCAATTAGGTGTGTGTGAGTGTTTATGACATGTTTGGTCTTGTTGATGCATGGGCTCTTCATGATGTATATTCATGCGTTGAGCTATTTTTCTTTAGGTTTTCTTGATTCGGCTCCGTGCCCACCAGTACACAGTACAGCAGATTTTCTTGAGCAGTTTACAGGCTGCTTACGCAATTACTAGGTGGCAAAGAAAAGGGAACAAAGAGAGAGGCAAAGATAGCAGACTTTAAGTGCTGACAAGCGGAAGGATGTCCAGCTTGATGAGAAGCAAAAAAGGAAGATTCTTCGTGCCATGTCAAGGTGCTGGGAAGAGCAGATGCAAGGATTGACAACCAAACTCCAAGGAGAGATTTTTGAACAGTTACTCCAACAAAACCAGTACTTTGCAACTTGCAAAACTCGGAAAATTCTATATAGAGAGAAATTTTTTCCAACATTTGCAACACCTTTTCAGAAGTCAAGGTCCCACACTCAGCCACAGAAATGCTTTTCAAGAGGGCAACAGTGATGGCATGCATTAATTTGAGGGATGAAGTAGATGCACGTCCCTTTACGGGTAGAGCACTTGCAAAGTCGTTGGGAATACACAAAAGAAACATCGGTTTTGTGAATGTACGACTCCATTTAGAGGATGAGAACAGTCCTTTTCCAGTCTTAGTATCTCAATGACAAGCCCATTGTTCTACAAACATCACAGAGGACATTAAGGAGTTTGTGTTTGGTTTCTAGACAGCAGAGACCCAAGTATCTTCGAACAAGAAGGACATATGCCAAAGGCGTATCGGCAAAAAGGTTGTTTTTATGCATCTATTGCATTTGCTAGATCAATATTAGGTATTGTTAACCACTTCCAAGTAGTATATTGACCAATGTTCACCACTATCAAGCTCTCACAACCACAATCAAATTGTTAAAAACCACTGTCAAGTAGTATAGTGACCACTGTTCACCACTTTCAAGCTGTCAGAATCACTGTCAAACTGTAAAAAACCTCTGAGAACTCAGAAAACAATCAAAAAGTGGTTGCATCCCCCTTCAAGTACTTTGCAAAGCAGTTAAAGTACCGATAGTGATTTGAAGTACCTAAAATACCGCTTTCAACCCCCTTAGTGTGGAAGCTTGTACTTTGCAAAGTGCTAAAATACCGCTTTCAACCCCCTTAGTGTGGAAGCTTGTACTTTGCAAAGTGCTAAAATAGTTTGTCACCCCTTCAAGTATTTAAAAAACCACTTGCCATCCGCCAAGTGCTTAGGTGAGTGTGTGTGTCTGTCGCACGTGTCAAAGCAAGGGACTTGCTGTACACTGTGTGAGCCACAAATGGCTACAAGCACACAACCAGACTAATCTGGCAAGCTCAAGAGAGCAAGTGTGTGTCACTCACCACCCTATGCTCGCATTCATGGGGGATTCCTCGCCGCAAAGAAGAGGGAGCTACCACCGTGCCACGCTCAACCATCTCGCCGTCACCGTGTCGTCGCAATGCTCGATCTCTCTCTCTCTCTCTCTCTCTCTCTCTCTCTCTCTCTCATGCATACACACAGACACAAGGAGATGAAGAAGAAGATGGATCTGAGGAGGTCTAGGACACACCTAGGGCACTATCCTACCAAGTCTGGTCTCATTCTGACAAGGTACCAAAATCACAATCCATCATGAAAAAGGTCCTGAAAACTGCTACAGAACATTCAAGTGAGTTAATCCAGCAACCAGTATTTTGCAACCTGTAGAACTCGACACATTCTATACAGAGAGCATTTCTTTCCAACATTCACAACACCTTGTCAAAATTCAAGGTCCCGCACTCAGCCACGAAAATGCTTTTCAAGAGGGCAACAGTGATGGCATGCATTAATTCGAGGGATGAAGTAGATGCACGTCCCTTTACGGATAGAGCACTTGCAAAGTCGTTGGGCATACACAGAAGAAACATCAGTTTTGCGAATGCATGATTCCATTTAGAGAATGAGAATAGTCCTTTTATACTTAGTATGTCAACAACAAGCTCATCATTCTACAAACATCACAAAGGACATTAAGGAGGTTGTGTTTGGTTTCTGGATAGCAGAGACTTGAGTCTCTTCGAACAAGGACACATGCCAAAGGCGTATCGGAAAAAAGGTTGTTCTTATGCATCCATTGCATTTGTTGCTGGATCAATATCAGGTATTATCAACCACTTCCAAGTAGTATATGGCCAATGTTCACTACTATCAAGTTGTCACAACCACACAAGTGTAAAAAACCACTGTCAAGTAGTATAGTGATCTTTGTTCACAACTTTCAAGTTGTCTAAATCACTTTCAAACTGTAAAAAACCTCTAAGAACTGAGAAAACAATTGAAAAGCGGTTGAATCTCCTTCAAGTAATTTGCAAAGCAGTTAAAGTACTGATAATGATTTAAAGTACGTAAAATATGGCTTTCAACCCCCTTAGTGTGGAAGCTTGTACTTTGCAAAGTGCTAAAATACTTTGTCACCACTTTAAAGTATTTAAAAAACCACTTGTAATCCGTCAAGTGCTTAGGTGAGTGTGCGCGTCTGTCGCATGTGTCAAAGCAAGGGACTTGCCCTACACTGTGTGAGAGCCACAAATGGCTACAAGCACACAACTAGACTAATTTAGAAAGCTCAAGAGAGCAAGGGTGTGTCACTCACCACCCTATGCTTGCCTTCGTGCAAGATTCCTCGCCGTGAAGAAGAGGGAGCCACCGCCGTGCCACGCTCAACCGCCTCGCCGCCACTGTGCCGTCGAAATGCTTGATCGCACTCTCTCTCTCTCTCTCTCTCTCTCTCTCTCTATCTATCTATCTCTCTCTCTCTCTCTCTCTCTATCTATCTCTCTCTCTCTCTCTCTCTCTCTCTCTCTCTCTCTATCTATCTCTCTCTCTATCTATCTCTCTCTCGCACACACAAACAAGGAGATGAAGAAGAAGATGGAGCTAAGGAGGGTTAGGACACCTAGGGGCACTGTCCTACCAAGTCTAGTCGCAATCCGACAAGGTACCCAAAATCACAATCCATCATGAAAAAGGTCCTGAAAATTGCAACAGAACATTCAAGTGAGTTACTCCAGCAACCAATATTTTGCAACCTGCAAAACTCGACACATTCTATACAGAGAGCAGTTCTTTCCAACATTTGCAACACCTTGTCAGAAGTCAAGGTCCCGCACTCAGCCACGAAAATGATTTTCAAAAGGGCAACAGTGATGGCATGCATTAATTCGAGGGACGAAGTAGATGCATGTCCCTTTACGGATAGAGCACTTGCAAAGTCGTTGGGCATACATAGAAGAAACATCGATTTTGCAAATGCATGACTCCATTTAGAGGATGAGAACAATCCTTTTCTTGTCTTAGTATGTCAATGTTGAAAGGACGCCCTTTAAACAACGTTTCCATAAAGATATCATTAAGATTCCTCAAAGATTCCACATGAAGATGGTGATGAAGTAATGAAGATGAATATGGATGCTGCAACATGAAGATACGAGTTCATGGACGTCATCGAATATCCCGTTATTATTATTTTGAGCCATTACAACCACTTTTGTAATGCTTACGGGAACCTCATATTTTAAATCGGCACTTGTATTTTGGCTGCAGATGCTTGTATAATGAGTAAAGCTAACTCAGTTTCTTGTAATTAAGCTCTGTAGAAGCTTAGGGACAATTCAAGTCATTTGGCCAAACATTAGGTTTGAAGGCTTGGTATATAAGTTGAAACCTAAGGCTTTGTAAAGAACACATTACGTTATCTCAATTAATATAGAGTCGTGGATTCTGCAGCACAAGGTAGTGAGCTTCAGCACACACACCGTCGCGCACACTAATCACATTGCAGATATGAGAGTAGGAGCGTGTTAGCATCGAGGAGCTCTCCGCGTCGACGCAAGCAATGCAAGCCGAGGACCACATCGTGAGCCCGCCTGCTACGAGCTATATTTGGTCGTAAGTACCTCAAACGACATCCGTTTTGAATAATCAAGTAGTTGTTAGAATCAGGGCGAGAAGCTCTTCGTGTTGATGTCTTTGTAGATCAGTTCCAGACACTTTGGAAATTACTGTTTCGAGCCTATCGCGACAATGATTAGAGGTCTTATAGTTATGGTTTTCAGGGTTTAGGTGTTTGGCCATATAGGATATGTCCTTGTGAGTCTTATGCTCCGATTTCGAGTCATTCCGATATGATTTGAGACTGTTTCGAGCTTGTAGTGTTTCATAGGATGCGTTGTCTGTTTCTTTGCTTTATGGTAGTGTTGTGGTAGGATTAGTGACTGTAGAGTGTCGTTAGTGTCTAGCTCAGGGTTGACAACCCAGAGATTACCTCCATGCCCTAGTCGGGTCAGCTACGTCCTCGGATTGACAATTTGTTGGTCTGTGTTCTCGCTGTGCTCCATCGTCCGTCATGGCGTACCCGCTAACATTGGCGCCGCTCCCAGGGATGAAGCGCCTAAACTAGCGTAGACCGCATCACTCGTGTTTGACAGTATAACGTTTCTCTAGAGTTTTCTAGAGTGTTGTCACCATTTGCCTTCTTAGTGGGAAGTCAGAGAGAGGATCTCTTGATTGAGGGATAGCCAGGGAGCCTGCGTCTCACCGAGGTGGTCCACCATGAGGTTGAGGTATGGTTATATTATTTTGTTGTGTGTTTAGATTAGGTTATATGGTTTGTGTGTTTGGTTGTGACTTATGGTTGTAAAGAACTTGAAAGAGAAAAAAAACGCAAAAGGTAAGCAGGAGGTTGTTTGCTTGCCAGAAAGCAAAAACAACCATTCAACCATCCAAAGTAGGACTTTAGGTAGTGTAAAACATCTGATGTTGATCTAGAGCAATTTTGACATGAAAATGTGCTTGAAAACACAAAAGGCGGAATTGTGCTGATTATGGTAAAAGTGCTCTAAAATGGTCGTTTTAAAGCGGATTTGAGTGCTTGTTTTTGCATTTGGAGACCTTAAGGTAGGGGGAAAACACAGATTTGGTCCAATCCAAAAAAAAAAAAAACTCTAAAAAACCCAAAAAACAAAAATCTGAAACCGAATCTGTAATTTTCAAAAAAGTTTGACCTCAAGACCTTGTTTTGCATATGCTTTAGAGCTTGTATGTGAAATTTCAAAGCATTTGCATCAGTGCTTGTGTATCTAAGTGGGAATTTTCTTTTTCTGAGTGTAAGGAAGTGAACTATGAAATACTTGAATCCAAAGGAAAAGAAGTCCAAATTGAATGAAACTTTGAGGATAGGCTTCTAAGGGCATTGGGAACCAAACTGTCCAAAAATAGAGAAAAAAATCACTTCCCAGTGGCTCTCTGCCTAGTCTATCGCGATAGACTGGTGAATTGGAGATAGACTCACAAACAGGCAAAACCCCTCATACCACAGGTAAAACACATCAATACAAGGCTGCTCCCAAAAATTGAGTGTACTTGGACACCTACTTGACCACTAAACCTCAAGTTTGGTGTTTTGAGTCAGACTTCAGAGACAAATTGGGTAAAGGGACTTGACCAAATTTCCAAACCTTGTGAAACTTGGTATACATGATCTACAAAGGGTAAGGAACACATATGTGAAGAGAAAATTTGAAAAAAGTGTCATTTTAGCATACTCTGGTGAGCCTATCGCGATAGGCAAAGAACCCAGTGATAGAAACAAAATTTTTCAAAAACCTCTGTGGCATAGCTTGGAAAGGTGCTATCAAGGATACATAAAAATTTTGAAGTCATTTGGACATCAGAAAGTGGGTCTAAGACCATTTGAGAGGATTCAGCTTGTAGAAAACACCCGATCTAGTCTCACTGACAAAGTAAAAGTCCAAACCACTTGAAAATTGCTAGGAGGACTAAGGAGAGGTGTTGGAACACAGTGGTATAGTCAAAGTTCAAGTTTGACCTATAAAAGGGGTACTTGCTGAGCCTATCGCGATAGACTCAAAGCAGGGCCAAAGAAATTGAAATTTTCAAAACCCTTTGGAGCATAGCTTGTTTAGCCTCTCAAGAGGTTACACAGAAAATTTGGTGGATTTTGGACACTGGGAAGTCATCCTACGTCTATTTTCTAGTGATCATATAGACTCAGAATTCTAGAGTTGGAGTTAGAGACCTAAGAAATAATCCAAAACAAGTGGAAATTAGTGAGCAAGGTGTACAGAGCATAGGGAACACAGTGGTGAAGAGAAATTTGGAAAATTTTCAAAACTGGAGAATCTGCTGAGCCTATCGCGATAGACTGAGGCTTTTTCACAGAAATTGAAATTTTTGAAAACTGGCCTTAGGGCCTTGTTCTACATGTTGTTGTGAGCCTATGGTTAAATTTTGAGTAAATTTGGAGCATTGGAAGTGCATCGAAGTGGACTACTTCACAAGATCAGAAAAGAAACAGTTTTTTGATGCAAGTTACAAAGGAAAAGTATTCCAAATTGGTTGAAACTTGGTGAGTAGAATCTCAAGAGAAGGGGGAACTCAAATCTGTAAAAACAGTTGAAAAACAATATCTCAGTAACACTCTAGTGAGCCTATCGCGATAGACAAATCAGGGAAAAAAATTGAGAACTTTTTTTGAAACCAAGTATACCACTGGGTTTATCATTGCCTAAGGAGTACACACACCAATTTTGGGCTCAAACTGACCACTTACAAAAACATCAGATAGAGCAACTTTCCAAATTACATATCATTGTTTTGGTCATAACTTTCACATACGGACTCCGATTCCAAAAGTTTTTTTATCAAAACGTAGCTTGAGAGCAGCACTACAAATCTTAGAGTAAAGTGACTTGTAATGGTCAGTTTTGAAAAAACGTTGTTTAAGGCCTCAAAATGCATCCGGAAGTCACGAGTGTCTAAAACCGACAATTTGAGAGAATTGTGAGAAAACGGTCACGGTTTTGGACATAGTTTTGGATTTTCCCTGACCAAAACACTCGAACACACTAAGAGAGGTATTACTACAGCAAGCTAGAGCTATTAAGCCTAGAAGTCATGTCTACATCAGACTCAGACTCAGCTTATACAAGCACATGGATTGCAGGGATAGATGAGCACCCGCCCAGAATAGATCTTCCAAACCTACAGTACATAAAGACCAATTTTGTGGAGAGAGTTTGGACGTATAACCATGAAAGTGAAGAACTATATAGGTATATTAATGGAAATCAATTCAACCTTTACAGTTGCTTAGAGCCTTACCCTGATGAGCTGACAGAATACAAGCTCTTATATGTCTATACATACGAGGTCGACCGACAATGGACATCTTTATTTGTTGACAAGTATGGACAAGAATATAGAGCTGTAGAAAGCACAAATCTGTGAACCAAATTAGAGATGAGTGGATATTTGGTCAATGAAGGACCTCAGATACATCCACCAAACACAGGAACCTCTAAGAGAATTCCAAAGAGGGGACCACCGCCTGGATTTCCCCCTAGAGCGATAACGAGAGATGAAACGATACCAGAGAGGAGTATGGTTCCATACTTTGCACCCCAAAGTATAAGACCATCTCAACTAAGAAAATGGGTAAATAGAAAGTACAATGTCATAGGAGACCCATACGCCCATGTCTCGGCTTTCAAGCAAGTCCTACGAGCAGAACGAGTAGAGGACTTCCACATGCAGTATGAGGGTTTTGGACTTACATTGGAGGACAATGCACAAGCATGGTTTGAACTATTGAACCGAAGAGAGTTCACAACCATTGAGAAAATTTTGGATGAATTTGTTCAAGAATTCACCAAGAGGGGCATAAAACATAACACTCTTCCTAAGATTCAGAAATTTAAACAAGGTGAAACAGAAACATTGCGACATGCAATACTGCGTTTCAAGAAATATGTTGCTACATGTACTACCCAAGAGTTACCCACGCCAGAACGTCAAATCCTATGCTTCATCAAAGGACTTAGGAATGAGAATCTCCAAAAGGACCTATACGTGAAAAGATACCAAACCTTGGAAGAGGTGACCAAAGCGGCAGTTGACCTAGTTGACAATTGCAAATTCTATGAAGATGGTCAGAAGAAGATGAATGATATGAGTGAGAAAAAGAAAACCGTTGATCTTGAGGATCAAAGAGGGAATCTAGGACAAAACCAAGTAAATGTTGAGGAGAAAATCATAGAGAATGTGATGCAACGCATCAACCACTCTGACAGAGTACCAGCCTACAGAGTTCCTCAACGACGAAGGTGCATGACATGTGGAGGGGACCATCCGACACAACATTGTCCTGACTATAGACCTAAGACTCCACCATGGTTTGAGCATGTTATGTCTCAACCGCCTAGAGATCATCCTGTAGCGGAACAAGTGTTCTTAAGTGAAAGACCCATAGCTGCTAGAAATGCATATGTGAGTCACGAGCTTCAAATAGAAAGATATGTGGTAGATCAGAGGCCACTTCAAGGTCAATGTCAAGTATTGCCACAACAACCAATACGTCCATGTGACAGATGTGGTAGTAGTGATCACTTGATTAAGGATTGTCCACACCATGATATCATGATAAATGTATATTGTAATGAGTGTGCAGTCACACATATGATTTTGGATTGTCCTAAGAATCCAAGAAAGAAAGGTAAAACGCAACCACATGTTACCTTTCCTTCTACCAGCAAATCAGAGAAAGAACGAGCCACAACAAAAGGAGAGACGACAACAACAACAGAGCAAGAAACAATTGCAAAAGAACAGGTGCTTAAACAACAAGAAGATGAAAGTAAGCAAGTTGCTCCAGTAAACGTTGTCACAAGAGCACAAGCAAAAGTGCAAGAGCAGAAGCCTACAGATGGAGAGACTAGTAAGAGTTCCAAAAGCCGTAGAAACTCTAGACGAGCAAGAAGGACTAGAATGAAAGTGAGACTAGAAAGGGAGAAAGGAGAAGAAAAGGCTGTTACAGTTGAGTTGGAAACAACTCAAGAGCAACAAACACGGGAAAGGGAAGCTGAAACCCTTAAACCAGCTGAAGCACCCAAGAGTGCTAGTTCAGGAGGATCTGTCCTAGTGGACAAAGTGAATGAGCCTTTAGACGCGATTTTACAGGCTTATGAGGCTAGATTGGCAAATAGACAGACCTTAGAACAAAGATGGGTGACCCATCCTTATCCTGAACTAGAGAAGCAGAGGCTAGAAATGTGTAAGCAGCTCATTGAAACTGCTCAAGCATTGCTAGAACCACCTCCACTAGAGGTGAAGGATAGGATAGTCACCCCAGTGCACAAAGATGAGAGCATTAAAGTAGATGAATTCCCTAGAGAAGAGGTAGATCATAGGGAAGAACCACTGCCAAGGTCGCAAGACTCGAGGGTAGTCCAAAATACAACACATGAATCAATGACGGATTCCCCACCCTATGTTCCTATAGTTGAGGAGCAGTGGCCAAAGGAGTTATGGAAGGCTGTCCGAGATGCCCAAAAAAGAGAAGAGGATGCTGGACCAGCACCATTTCCTAAAATCACATTAGATAGACCACAAATGAGTGTTGATGCGAGGTCATATCATGGTGACATAGGATCGATAGCCTCCGAAGACAGTAGACCTGCATTGTTAATAACTTTGCCACAGTACATGGGAGATTTTGAGGCAAAGTCTGAGATTGTGATAGTTCCATCACGGAGGCTAGGGGGGACAAAAGAATTGGACACAAAAAAATTTGATTAACTTTCTATCCACAAAAGTGAAGTGCACAATTACGTTGGCATAACTTTTGAAAATCAGGCCAAGTATGTGGACGGATATAGGAAAATGCTTAGAAAAACTTGGGATCAAAAGCCCGTTAAGGTTCCTGGAAAAAGAGCTAGATGAGATTGAGAAGCCTAGATCAAATGTAAGACCGGTACCTCTGAACAAAGTAGGAGAGTACTGTGAAGGAGAAGATGGTAATGCCACTTTTCTTGTCGAGTACAATGGGATTGAAACGAAAGCTATACTCGACAACAGAGCAAGAATTGCCATAGCAACAAAACGAATATGGGAGAAATGGGGTAGGCGCGCCTTTAGAACAACGAGAATAAAATTACAGTTAGCTGATGGGCATGTGGAAAGACCCATGGGATTGCTAGCAGCGATAGTGGTGTCTTCTTGTGGTATAGAGTATGCGCATACTTTTGCCATAGTTGACTTTGGCAAGAAAAATAACTATGAAATCATCCTTGGAAGACCATTCATGAGGCAACTCAAGATGGTACAAGATTGGGGTTATGATTATCTTTACTTGAGACATGCTGAAACCACAACACGTGTAAATATGAGAAATCATAGTTACCAAGATGTAACTAGAACGCCCGTGGAAGATTTTGATTCTGCAACACAAAGTGGATCAACAGACCATCCGTTGATGGGCAAAAAGAAAGAAATTTGGATGTGCGGAGCATCGGAGTGTAGTGACTTTTGGAGAAATGAGAATGCCTTAGAGAGGGTCTTAGAAGATGATGCTTACATAAGAGAACCTTTTCCAGAAGAGGCGTTAGAACCACTAGAGTGGACTCAGATATTGGCTACTTTGGATGTCTGTGTTAATGAGACCACACCAACAAAATTTTGCGATGAGAATGAGTATGACATAGTCCTCTACTACATGCTAAGGGTTATGTGTGAGACAGATGAAGAATCTGAGTATGAGTTTGAAACAGGGTTATCAGATATGGGGATAGCACAAAACCAGGTACCTAGCCCGAATACTGGTCATATAGAAATAGGTGCTCTTTGCAATCAGTGTGCAATAACACACTTGATTACAAACTGTCCAACTCGAATGCATATAGTACAAAGGAGGAGCCGCAAGTCAACAAAGCAAAGTTGCAGGAAGAAGGGCTAAGATCCAAAGAAGATGCTTCATGTCCAGCGCCTACAAACGAGCAATATGAAGACTTGGAATCAATCAAAGAAGAGGTGCAGCAAGTGACAGGAAGTTCAGACACTATTGGTGACATTTCAACAGCTGAAGTCGAGGAAGAAGAGCCTATGACTCTACAGGAACCAAATGCTCATTTTGTCTCTCCAAAAGAAACATTAGAGGAAATGGTGGTCAAGCAGGAGCTAGAACACACAGATGAACTCACAAGTGTGAACAATGAAGAAGAATACAACAAGGAGTCGAGGCCAAAGATTGCTCAAGTCACTCAAGAGAACACATGCAATCTAGTACCAAAGAAGATCAACTTTTTGCTAAGTGCACAAGACGGAGTCAAGATGAATTTTATGGCAAAAATTGATACAAATTCCACGACTAATGTCATGTCATAGGGCATGTGGTTACTTCTAGGTAAGCCAAAGCTTTATGATATTCAGATAAAGGTAAATCTCTCACCTGAAGTAGATGTTATAAGTATGGGGATTGCAGAAGCTACTCTCCAACTACACTCACAGAATGTCAAAGAAAAATTCTTGGTGGTAGATTCTCGAAAAATGGGAACACACTTGATTTTGTCCAAGCCATGGGCACAAGTCTTTGAAAACAAGCCTGAATCTTCAACAATGGTCATCACGACAAGCTATCAAGTGGCAACAGAAGTCAAGCCTACAACAGTTCAAAGATTCTTGGCTATTGAAAAAGGCAAAGCTAAAGTAAGCCCACAATCTCTAGCCCAGCCAATGCAAGTGCAAGACAAAGCCTCTACATCAAAAGCCAAACCATCAACAAAACAATGGAAACCCAAGCAAAAATTCTATCAACCAAAGTTTCCATCGCCCGAAAGTCTCCAAAGCAAGTCAAAACAGGTCAAACAAGTGCTAGTATCCAAGGCACAAATCAAAGTTAATGATCCAATTTGGATACAATCACAGGAACAACCTCAACAAGCAAAGGTAACAGGATGGATCACATCAAGCGAGTCAATTATTGCACAAGGCTATAAGAAAGGAAATTCAGATGTTTGGGTCAAGAAGCCCGAGATAACAGCCTGGCGATATCCATCCCATGACAACCACTCAGTCAAGAATCAACAAAGCCGTCAACGTCAATCACATAACTCACTCAAGAGAAAGGACAGGTACAAAAAGCAAAAGAGAAGGTCTTCCACTGGACGAACCATACGACAAGTCTGGGTAATGAAATCAGAATTCTACCAGACTACCCAACAAAGTCAAGTGAAGATCACCTCCAAGCAAGTCCAAAGATTCATTCCAATTGAGTTACTCGAAGCACAAGGATTCTATGAGGGTAACTTTCAAATCTGGTTACCTAAGGTAGTAGCTTATCAAGGAATCACCCAGGAAAAACAAGAAACGTCAAGAAGTCAAGAGCAACCACCTGCTACACCCAAGAGTACTACAACCTATAGATGGATCCCTCGTCAATTACTACAAGAGCAAGGCTTTTACAAAAGTACCAGCCATATTTGGAAAATTAAAACAAGGTACCATCAAGTCAAAGAAGAAACAAGGCAAGTGGCAAAGGAGATCACACCATGCCCAAGAACAATGTGGGTTCCAAAATCCACGATTGAGGCTCAACAACAACAAAGATACACAACTCCTTTACAGCCTCTTAACAACAAAAAGAAAGCAACGGTATATGCGGAGGTCACGGTTTTGAAGATCTAGAAGAAGAAGACTTCATCAACCATTGCTTCAACATCAATACCTGTCTCATCAAGCGACCACAATTTGCTACCAAGGAATGAAGAGCAGATATATGCCAATGTATTGGACAACATGGCATCTCAAACAAAAACTAATGAGAAAGGCCTAAACATCAAAAGCATCTGGAATTGGATTTCAGGCCGCGATCAGGTAAGTCCAAGTCACCATTAAAAATACATGGCATAAGAGTCTAGAGTCAGGCAGCTGAGCCACTAAATGAGCAAAGTGTCAGACCCAAGCTTCAAGTCTAATATTTTCTCTGTGGTCTATGAGTCTAGCTAATAGGTATAAGCTCAAGCTGGAGAGTTGAGCATACATAAAGTCATGTCGCTCATGCTGGAAGAGGGGAGCATAAGAGTCAAAGTCCATATAATATATAAGGTGGAGAAGGCAGAGTAGTCAAAACAAAAATACTCACGCACTTGACACAGTGAGGAAGAGTGGAGAAACCTCAACAGCAAAAACCCTTCTTGTGAGTAGTGAAAGCTTTTGAAGCACTCATGCTATATGTTTTGCTCGCTACACTAACTCCATGAAGAACCCATCAATACTCTTCTCTCGCACCGCATCTTGTTTAACATGCATAACTCTATGCAAGCATATAGATGTCCTATCATTGGACATATGCATTAGGCACTCTTTTTATTCCACCCATGCACTTACACAAATAAATGACGATGACCAAGCGGAAACAGGTTTTATGAGCCTTTGCTCAACAGCAATGACTTTGACTTCAAGCTACTAACACTTATCCATGTATATCAAGCACATACTAGTAGCCATATGGCCATATGCACTTTAACTTAGCATAACTCCATAACATCAAAACCTAAGTACATATAGCTTCGCATTTAATTATGACTAAAGACATTTTTTCCCACTGGTTTTTTCCCTTTAGTCTTATCCAGGTATCCAAGACCTTCATTTTGTATATACGCTATATTTTACTTTTACTCTTTTATTTTTATAACAACAAAAACAAGAAGAACCACGATATCCCCACACTACTAATTGCAAATCTACTGACACGTCAAAAGGGAGAGGCCAAAAAACAGCTTGACAAAGCTTCAAGTCAGCTTACAGGTACGACTTCCAGATAACAACCACAGGAAAAGCATACTAGAGCTACAATGACAACGACCTGTTGCACCAACAAGTCGATACAACCTCATGCAATTCAAGATACAACAACCAATAGGAGGGGGAGAGTTCTAGGCTTCAGATACACTATAGGTACAACTTCAAGGCAACTTTAACATCATGCAAAGCAACCAACTACAGAAGAGGCTACCACAACAACTTCAACCAACACCAAGACATCGAGAACTCGTCAAGGCCAGCAAAGACATAGGGTCTTGTCGGGGACGACAAGAATTCGAAGGGGGAGAGTATTGAAAGGACGCCCTTTAAACAACGTTTCCATAAAGATTTCATTAAGATTCCTCAAAGATTTTGTAAAGATTCCACATGAAGATGGTGATGAAGTAATGAAGATGAAGATGGATGCTGCAACATGAAAATACGAGTTCATGGACGTCATTGAATATCCCGTTATTATTATTTTGAGCCATTACGGCCACTTTTGTAATGTTTACGGGAACCTCATATTTTAAATCGGCACTTGTATTTTGGCCGCAGATGCTTGTATAATGAGTAAAGCCAACTCAGTTTCTTGTAATTAAGCTCTGTAGAAGCCTAGGGACAATTCAGGTCATTTGGCCGGACATTAGGTTTGAAGGCTTGGTATATAAGCTGAAACCTAAGGCTTTGTAAAGAACACATTACATTATCTCAATTAATATACAGTCGTGGGTTCTACAGCACAAGGTAGTGAGCTTCACGCACACACACCGTCGCGCACACTAATCACATTGCAGATATGAGAGTAGGAGCGTGTTAGCATCGAGGAGCTCTCCGTGTCGACGCAAGCAATGCAAGATGAGGACCACATCGCGAGTCCGCCTGCTACGAGCTATATTTGGTCGTAAGTGCCTCAAACGACATCCGTTCTAGATGATCAAGTAGTCGTTAGAATCAGGGCGAGAAGCTCTTCGTGTTCATGTCTTTGTAGATCAATCCCGAACACTTTGGAAATTATTGTTTTGAGCCTATCGCGACAGCGATTAGAGGTCTTACAGTTATGGTTTTCAGGGTTTAGGTGTTTGGCCATATAGGATATGTCCTTGTGAGTCTTACCCTCCGATTTCGAGTCATTCCGATATGATTTGAGACTGTTTTGAGCTTGTAGTGTTTTGTAGGATGTGTTGTCTGTTTCTTTGCTTTATGGTAGTGTTGTGGTAGGATTAGTGACTGTCGAGTGTTGTTAGTGTCTAGCTCAGGGTTGAAAACCCAGAGATTTCCTCCATGCCCTAGTCGGGTCAACTACGTCCTCAGATTGACAGTTTGTTGGTCTGTGTTCTCGTTGTGCTCCATCGTCCATTGCGGCATACTCGCTAACAGTCAACAACAAGCTCATCATTCTACAAACATCACAGAGGACATTAAGGAGGTTGTGTTGGGTTTCTGGACAGCAGAGACCTGAGTCTCTTCGAACAAGAAGGACATATGCCAAAGGCGTATCGGCAAAAACGTTGTTCTTATGCATCCATTGCATTTGTTGGATCAATATCAAGTATTATCAACCACTTCCAAGTAGTATATTGACCAATGTTCACCACTATCAAGTTGTGAGAACTACAATCAAACTATAAAAAACCATTGTCAAGTAGTATAGTGACCACTATTCACCACTTTCAAGCTGTCAAAATAATTGTCAAACTGTAAAAAACCTTTGAGAACTGAGAAAACAATCAAAAAGTGGTTGAATCCCCCTTCAAGTACTTTGCAAAGCAGTTAAAGTACTGAGATTGATTTGAAGTACCTAAAATACCGCTTTCAACCCCCTTAGTGTGGAAGCTTGTACTTTGCAAAGTGCTAAAATAGTCTATCACAACTTTAAAGTATTTAAAACCAATTGCAATCCGCCAAGTGCATAGGTGAGTGTGCGCATCTTTTGCACGTGTCAAAGCAAGGGACTTGCTGTACACTGTGTGCGAGCCACAAATGGCTCCAAGCACACAATCAAACTAATCTAGCAAACTCAAGAGAGCAAGGATGTGTCACTCACGCCCTACGCTCGCCTTCGTGGAGGATTCCTCGCTGCAAAGAACAGGAAGCTACCACCATGACGCGCTCAACCTCCTTGCCGTTGCCGTGTCGCCGCAATGCTCTCTCTCTCTCTCTCTCTCTCTCTCTCTCTCTCTCTCTCTCTCTCTCTCTCTCTCTCTCTCTCTCTCTCTGTGCAAATGTTGTAATTGAAACCCTAGCCGCCAAGTCTTCCCCTGCAGCAAGGGGAAACCCTCTTGGGGGGGCGTCTGCATCCCTCAGCCCTGTCCTGCCAGCAAAAATTGTCCCGCTAGTAGACACTATCCTGCACTCGATGAGCACACCATCAAACCTCACAAGCCGGGTTTCGGCCTTCGCAGACCCCATTTTGGCGTTTTGGCGAGCTACAAAGCCCCGTTTTTTGGAGCTGTAGAGTCCTCATCTCGGCATTAGGACAAGCTGCAGAGACTTGCTTCTGTGTTTTGGCGAGCTGTCCTAAAAAATCACCCTTTCTAACTACCTACCACTTTTTTGCTTAACCCTTTAAGCCTCCAAACCCGTTTTCTGCTCATTTCTTTTAAGCAACATCAAACACAGTTTGAGCTTGGTTACCATAGTCACGCCTGCTCAAACAACAAAGTCGAGAAGTTTTGAAGATCCAATGGCCTCCTTCAGCACACCAATGGCCAGTACACGCAAGAGTTTCCTTGCGATGGCAGGTGTGCCTAAGAAGGATCCCGCCACTCGTCAAGAAGCAAGGATTACTGCTCTTGAATCATAGATTCGAGAACTTATTGGAGAGAATGAGCGACTCAAATAGCGCTTGCTTAAGCTAGAGGAGATGAAGATAGAGAGCCAAGTCCTACTCGCAAAAGCCCACGGTGTTGAAGCGTTCCTTATTGAAATCATCAAAGCAGTGAAGGAAGCCCATGAAGCGACACACGAGAAGATCGACACCAAGATACAAGCAGTTTTGCAAGAATGTAAACATACTTGATATTCTAGGAAATGCAAAAAAAAATCCATGAATTGTAACATTGCCAACTAGAACAAGCGTAGTACCTGAATGAAATGCAATTGAGTTAAGGTCTATTAGGTTGACTCTAAGAGAAGGACACAAGAGCTAGGGCTAAAGTAAGTACTAGATTGACCAACATTAATTAAAAAATGTCGACTAGAGAGTAGTTAACCTTAGGAATGCTCGTTGGGGTCTAAAGACTAGTGATCTTGTCACTCATACCACCTAAGTGTGATCAACATAAAATACAAGGAAGTTTGTGCTATTTGCTTTCTCTTTTTTTTTCTTTTTTTGGTTGTTGTTGTCATAGTTACTACAAGTCGTTGGGGGATGTAGACGGCTGGATAGTTTCACTAAGTGGGAACGTTCTCTTATGAGACAGGCAGCGAATTAGTTAGTGATTACTACGGTAATTACTATGGTAAACCCAAGGTGTATAAATAGGGCCCATTACATTGTAATCAGGTTGGCAATTGTTGGCATTTGGGTTAGCATTTTGGCAACATTTGTACTTGAGTTGTCAATCATTGGCAGTTGTTGTCGGCTATACTCTCTTTGTAAATCATATCATACTCACTGTAATCTTTTATTTGTAATCCCAATCATGGCAGATATTCTAGTCACACTTACTTTGTGTCCAGTACTCTGAATCTGAACCTGAATATTATTCTCAGTACATAAGTGTGATTCTTATTCCATTATCCAAATTCCAGTCCAGTTTCTGATTTCTATCCAGTCTACTGTCTAAAATCTTCTAACACTAGTAGCTGAAATCTTCTAACACTGGAATTAGCTGTCTCAAGAGATCAGCTCCATTTCCATTTCGGCGATCACGGTGGCTCGAGCTGAAGCTCGTTGACTAAAAGACTCTTCTCCTAGTTGGAAGTTTTCAGCAATGGCACCCAAATCCAGTCGTGGCCGGAAGTCCACCATCCGTGTTGATCCTATTCCTGAGGATTCAGGAAGAGAGACTTACCCCAAGCAAGAGAAGATGACTAACACCGAGACTCAGGAGGAGCATAGTCAGGCTGATGAGGTGTAGGAGTCACACCAATCCAGTCATTCTCGACGCCCACGGGCAGAAAGGGAAGCACGGAAAGCCAAGAGTTCTCGGTCTCGGCAGGGGATGAGGGTACCAAGGGAAGTAAAGGCAGTCACCACACTTCTAGCAGACAGGCCAAAGAAGACACTGACACCGAGACAGAGACAGAGATTGATTGGGATGCTGACACTGACAATTGCAAGAAGACTTCCAAGCGCCTTTCGGAATCCAAGAAGAGAAGCGGCAGGATCAGTGGTAATCGGAATGATTACACAGCTTCCCTGAAAATTTCTTTTCCAATATTCAAGGAAGGTAAGAAGGATGATCCAGATGTTCACATATAGGCTTTTGAGCAGTAGGCTGAACTGAAAAATATTGATGAAGATGATTGGGGGGAATATTTCCCGCAAACCTTGAAAGAGGCAGCGAGGAAATGGTATTACCATTACCCCGCCTGCCAGCTTAGATCATACAACAAATTGCTTAAAGCCTTTAGATTGGAATATTCTGACAACAGAGGGGATGAAGATATCCTCTGTGAACTAGAAAAATCAAGCAGCGGAATCTATCAGTCCGAAGTTATGTGGAAAAGATCAAGGAGCTAACCAGGCAGTTATAGGAACCGCCATCTGAGAAGAGGTTGAGGGCATGGTTTCTGAATGGTTTCAGAAGCAAAAAGCGGAGAGAGCAGGAGGTACCCGCTCCTACCAAGAAATTCAACGATCTGGTCCAACGGGCACTGAAGCTAGAACAACAAGCCAAGAAGGAAAAGAGCCACAAAAAGCAAAGGTCCAGTAGCACTAGTTCTGCTACTGAAAGTTCTAATTCCAGTGAGGTGTCCAGCAACTCTGAAATCAGCTCTAATGAACGATCCAAGGAGAAGTCAAAGAAGGGATCTTGGACCAAGAAAATTGAAGAAATGGCTAGACAAATTGCCGAAATAAGCCACACCAGACAGCCAATTCGGAAGATGGAGACTTGGTGTTCGAAATGCAAATCCAAGGACCATATCTCCAACGAGTGCCCGCAATGTACTTACTGTAAGGCTTTTGGTCACTTATGGAACAATTGTGGTATCAGGATTCGTCACTTTAAGAAGGGCAAAGACCTGTCAGTGGTAGCCTATACTGAACCAGTGAAAGTAGAACCCGTCAAAGTATCTCAAGAGGAGAAGCCAGGTACCAGTGGTACTGGTCAAGGACGTGGCCGATTTCAAACGGGTATGGGCCGAGGCAGAGGGTGTGGCAACTTCCAGAATAGGAGTATGAATTGCTACACTTGTGGGAAGTATGGCCATTTTTGCAGCCCAATGCCCAGACGCACCTGCACCTACTACTACTGAGGCTAAGGCACCAGAGCTAGTCCCAGTACGGGTAGTCACAAGAAGCAAGGGTGTAGTGATTGAAGAAATTCCGGATACTTCAAAAACACCAATCACTACTAACAGCAGCAAGTGGGCTCAACAAAGAGAAATTTGGAAGGCCAAAGGTAAAGAGAAGGTGGTAGATGAATGGCAAGAGCAGAGGGAACTAGCGGCTAAAATCACGGAGGATTTGGCCAAGAAGCTGCCAGAGCAGCCAAAAAGTTCTGAAGCTCGAGTCATTCAGAGGATACCAAGCCAATCAACTGATAAAGATCAGTCAATACCGGCCATACCTGAGACCATGCTAGCTGCGGTACAAGGAATGGCTGATGAACTGAGAGGTGATGGAAGGATTGGAAGCACTGCAAAAGAGGAATGGCAGTGTGAAGATACCAGTTCTTCGAGCTCTGACAACCAGTCTAACCAAGAGAGAGAAGAAATCCATGTTAAAATTTGTGATAGAATTCAGAAGTTGATTGTAGAGATGGAGGATATCAGAAAAACCTTGCCTAAAGTGGCCAAATTTATCAGACAGCACAAGAAAGGTGAGGCGGAGGCCAGAACAGTGGACCTGACGGCCGTTCGAGATGATGAAGTTCCGCTCATTCACGTGAACTACAAGGTTAGGAAGCAATGGGAACCTCTCTCAAGTGTTATCTTGGATGGAGGAGCAGGAGTCAACATAATGGGAGTTCATCTCCAGCAGAGAATGGGTATCACGAATCTCAAGCCAGCACCATTTAAAGTGCGAATGGCAAATCACAGAGTGGTACAAGCGACAAGTATGATTGAAAATATGCAGATAAGAGTGGGCAGGGAAAAATTTAAAACCAATTTCTTAATTCTGGATGTGCAAGGGGCATATGGGATGCTGCTAGGGCGCCCGTGGTTGAGAACAGCACATGCTGTTCATGACTATGCAAATCAAACCTTAACCATAGAAGGGGCCAGCGACAGAATTTAGATCCAGACGAACAATACTACGAGCTGGAAAAA
Source organism: Adiantum capillus-veneris (assembly GCF_014529385.1). Lineage (NCBI taxonomy): Eukaryota > Viridiplantae > Streptophyta > Polypodiopsida > Polypodiales > Pteridaceae > Adiantum > Adiantum capillus-veneris. The sequence continues at coordinate 141,959,173 of NC_140950.1, read as the reverse complement.
ATAACTGAGGCCGAAGGAGTTATGCCAGAAGTATAGGGCCAAGAAGATAGAACGAATGTTAGCGGCCATGAACATATTCCCTTTAGCAGAGATTGACTTGAATGCAGTCTTACTGAATAAAGAGTAGGCCGACAAGCAGAAAAAGCAATTCCCCAATCAGTTTACTAAAATCAATACAGGGGAAAGAACAGTTCTGTTAACTGGGAGGTTGGTGGAATCAGCTGATACTGGTATGGTAGTGGAGCCAGTACGTTTCGAAGAACACATAGTGGATCAGAATGCTGATTCAGAACTGAATGGACCATCCTGGGATTATGTTGAAGAGTCGACCAAACGAAAAGGAGGCAGGCCTAATTGGTTGCTTCCAGAAGACCAAGAAGTGGAAGAATGGAACCTAGGATCGGAGGATAGTCCTAGGATGATCAAAGTCAACAAGCATCTCAACCCGGCAATGAAGGAAAAGGCACGCAGGATGTTCCAGAACTACAAAGACGTGTTTTCCTAGGAACACACAGACCTGAAGGGAGTGGATCCTGAAGTATGTCAGCACCGAATACCGTTGAAGACAGATGCTAGGCCAGTACGACTGCAAACATACCGAATGAACCCCAACTATGCTAAAAAGGTCAAAGAGGAGATGGACAATCTTCTCAAGGCTGGGTTCATCACAGAGGTGGCCAATAGCGATTGGCTATTTCCCAAAGTCATAGTTCCCAAGAAAAACGGGAAATTGAGAGTCTGTATTGACTATAGGAAACTCAACGCCCAAACTATCAAAGATCCATTTCCATTGCCTTTTACTGATATGTTGCTTGATGAGATCGCAGGATATAAAATGTATAGCTTTATGGATGGTTATAGTGGCTATAACCAGTTACACATTGCTCCTGAAGACAGAGCGAAGACCACTTTCATCACCGAGTGGGGAGCTTCATGTATCTGGTGATGCCTTTCGGACTGTGCAATGCATCAGCTACCTTTCAGCGGTGTATGATGGAGATGTTTAATGAATTCCTTCATCGGTTCCTCGCCATTTTTATGGATGACTTTACTGTATATTCAGATGAGAAACAACACCTACTATTCCTAGAAATGGTTTTCAAACGTTGTCAGGAGAAGCGGATTTGTTTGAATCCATTCAAATCTGTTTTCCTAGTCTGGAAGGGACAGCTACTGGGACATGTGGTTTCCCGAAATGGAATAGAAATGGCCAATGATAAAATTTAGTGTGTTCAGCAAGCTAAAGCACCCAAAAATGCTTCAAAGTTGAGCTCTTTCCTGGGTTATGTTAACTTCTATAGAAGGTTTGTACATAAGTTTGCTTCTCAAGCAGTACCATTATATGAGCTTACAAAGAAGACCAGTAAGTTCAACTGGACTGTTGAATTTGAGGAGAGCTTCCAGAATCTGAAAAAGGCCATGGGATGTTATTTTCCACGTACATGTAGATGCTTCGGGATTGGCAATGGGGGCGATATTGGCTCAGCCAGACGGAAGGACTGATTATCCGGTTTATTTTGTCAGTCGCAGATTCAGTCGGGCTGAACAAGGATATACAACTACTGAGAGAGAAACCCTTGGAATGGTTTTCAGCGCTACAAAGTTCAGGCATTACCTATTGAAGAAGTTGTTCCATTTTTATGTGGACCATCAGGCTCTTCTGTTTTTTATTAATAAAGTCATTATTTAAGGCAGGCTGATAAGATGGATGATGTTCCTAATGCAGTTTGAATTCAGAATTTTTCATAAGCCTATCAAGAATCATTGTGGATCTGATTTTCTGTCAAGAAGTACGGAAGGTTATTTAGAATCACCCATGAGGGATGAACCAGTGGACGCTGACTTATTCCAGCTAGAGGCAGGAGAATCAGTTGATCCTGAATGGTATGATGTTTATCAATTTCTTTCTCAAGGTGCTTTTCCAGAGGACTGGAAGCAGAACCAGAAGAAAGCTTTGGTCATAAAAAGCTTGAAATTTACTATCATCGGAGGGTCACTCTATCGACTGGGTGTTGATGGTATACTTCGGCGTTGTGTGCCTATGGAAGGAAGAATGCAAGTGGTTTCAGAAGCACATAATGGTGAATCTAGTGGACATTTTTCAAACGAAGTAACCTACAAGAAGATTCTGCAAGCTGGTCTGTGGTGGCAAACACTGATTGCTGATGTTAGATTTTGTAAAACTTGTGACATATGCCAAAGAATGGGTCGACCAACAGCTGCAGATATGACTCCTTTGACGCCATTACAACCGCTTGGCGCGTTCATGAAATGGGGATTAGATTTTATGGGACCTTTTAAGAAGGTTACCCCCAGGAAGAACAAGTACATAGTAATGGCTACTTGTTATGTAACTAAGTGGGTTGAAGTTGAAGCTCTTCCTGACAACACGACCAAGTCAACTGCAAGGTTTCTATTTGAGAATATTGTCTGCCGATATGGATGTCCAGTAGAGATTGTGTCAGACCAAGAAACACATTTTATCAATGACACTATGGAAATTCTATTGGATATGCTTTCAGTCAAGCATCGGAAATCTACTCCTTATTATCCCAGATGCAATGGATAGGCTGAAAGTAGCAACAAGACAATCAAGACTATTCTCACGAAGGTGGTGCAAAAGAAACCAGACTAGTGGGATTTGAAACTCCAAACTGCTCTATGGGCATATATGACAGCTTACAAGGTCACTACTGGGATGACACCATTCAGAATGGTGTATGGCACTGAAGTTGTGGTTCCTATGGAGTTTGTTATCCCAAGTCTGAGAATGGCTGTGAAGTATAGCTTAGACTTCAACCACAATCTGAAAAAGTGCCTAGATGAACTGTTGCAGTTAGATGAACTCAGGCAACGGGCTATGCTGGAACAAGAAATTGTTCAACAACGAAGGAAACACTGGCATGATCGCCGAATCAAGGTTCGAGAATTTCAAAAAGGAGATTTGGTGCTTCTATATCAGTCTAGACTGGGTCCGAAGAAGCCAAACCTGAAGATTGCCTGGGCAGGACCATTTGAGGTAGATTGGGTCTTCTCCAATGGTATAGTAAGACTGAAAGATTTATCTTGATTATTGTTGCCAGGAGTATATAATGGTGCAAAGATCAAGCTTTACTATTCAGAATCTAGGGAGATTGGGCACGAACAAGGTACTCGGGAATTGGAAACTGCAGATCAAGAGATACCAAAATCGGACATTTTTGGGCTTTTTCATGTGCAACCAGTTCCAATTTCAGAACCAGTACCAGTAGAACCAAACCAAACTAATCTTAGAATCAGTACCAATATGATCAAGCCATACTGGAAACTAGTCCAGTATCAGTGGGAACACACTTTTCAATTTTTAAGCGCCCAACGGTCAGATAGCATGCTAGTAGTAATCATTTCAAGGATGGGTAGCAGTCTTGTCCAATGCATGTCTGCCACGATAGCAGCGACGCACACAAGTCTAGGAGCGGCGAGTGGTGGAGCTTTTATGGCACAAACACGTATAATAGTCAGGAGAGTCGGCATTTTTCCTCACAAATCCCCTTCGCGACGATTTCCTCTCGTTATTCATTCGCTATCGCCAAGCTCCGAGGTTTCTTTGCTACAGCCGCAGACCTCATCCTCTGAAGAGACAGTTGACTGTCAACTAGCCTTGCCAGCAACACCAGGGTACGGCTATGACGCATCAAGTAAGTCTTCTTCTCCTTTGCCTGTTTCGTCATCTTCACAGTGTATGGGTAGAAGGAAACGCTCAGACAAGATGCAGGAGTCTCTTGAGGAAACCCAAGCCATAGTTAGTGCTGCAAAGGCAAGCCTTCACATAATTCCATACAGTAAGATTCAGCGCTATGTATTCACCAACCAAGCAATGGCTTTGCTGCAACTATGGGATCTCCGAGTTGTTCTGCAAGCCACAAGAATCACTTTCGATGCAAACATCATAAAGCAGGTTCTTGATTCTTTCGACCCTGCAGATGGCAGTGCCATGGTGAATGGTAAAAAGGTGTTGGTTACCCCAGAGGCCATAGCTTTTGCATTCCAGATGCCCAATGAGCCCAAACCATCTGTGGCAACCCCACAGCAGATAAGTATAGCCCTGAAGGAGGATGAAGCGGCTAAGCGTAAGCGCAAGGCCATTGGTCAAGGTATTCCAGTAGCAGGACTGGAAGCTTCTACTGCTTACAGGTTTGTGGCTGAAGCAGTAAGCCTTAAGAATAATCCAATGTATGTATCTGAGAAACTCTTTGCTATGCTGTTGGCCAAGACATTGGATCCAAAGGTTTCTATTAACCTTTGTCAAATCCTGTCACACGATGTGCTCCAGCAAACTGCCAAGCTAAAATCCCAGAATGTTTTTAAAGCTTGGTATGTTTGGAAATTTTTGTATTGGGCCACTACTGCAGATGCTTATAAGTAGTAAAAAAGGCTTGGAGTGAGAAGCCGATTTCAGAGCCCAAGAACATTGATCTGTCCTCAGACGACGAAGCAACGGGCAGTCAAACCACATCAACTGACCTAAAAAGGAAAGCCACTCAAGAACAGGCTGGCAGTTCAAAAAAGCCAAAGACTATACTGACGAAGAGTAGTGCATTTCTGAGGAAGATAGAGAGACAGGTCAAGACTGTCAATACTGAAAAAGCTATAGTGAGCCAAACTGAGAAGCAGCCTGCTCAGAATACTGTGCTTGACCAGTTAATAGGACATAGTGCAGTCGCTATTGGTTCTAGCAAAGATCAGGCAAAGGCAGCAATTTCTGAGAAGGTAGTAGAGCAGTCGATGGAGGATAAAGGCAAAGGCCAAGTGGACAAAGGAAAAGGTCCAGCTTCTTCAACTTTACCATGTGGTGTCTCTATTCCAAATAATGAGCAAACTTTGCACCTAGTAAAGAAGGACAGGTTGCAGCAGATGCAGACCCATCCACTGAAAGGGCGTCTTCTTCTACATCAAGCTAATTATGCAGCCCTACCTTATATGGCTCCAGTGACAATATATGAGCCTACGGATTCTGACCCAGCTACAGTAAAGGATGGATGTTCAGTCCTCATCCAGTCTTCTTGGAATACTATTGTCAAATGTATGGGACAAATGATGGATGTTGCGGGGTCAGAAGACGAACTGAAAAAGGCTAAAGCTAACTTGAAGGAAGCTGAAAACCAGATTCAGAAGCTCAAGGTAGCATGAGATGAGCAGAATATGCAACATAGGGTACTTGAAGCTCATTCAGAGAGGGTTATTGAGCTCTTAAACAAAAAGCTAGCTAAGGCGGAGTCAGAGATAATGATCATCAAGAATCAAAGGAATGAAGCGCTGAGAGCTAGAACGGGCTGAAACAATGCTGAAAATGAAGAGAGTTGAATTCAACTCCTTGTTTATTCTCCATACAGCTCTGAAGGCTTCCCTCACTGACAGACACATTTATAACAGCTTGGCTAAAATTTTAAATCCAACAGGCAATGCTGTCTTTGATTTGGAAAATTTGAAGTCTTTGATAGAAAGTATGCATAGTGATTTGCAGGACAAAGTGACTGAGTATAATAATGCTCTAATGAATCAAGCAATATTGGATTATATTGAGCAGCAGAATCCCTTGGATGAAGCAGAAGAAGACAAGGAAGAAGAAGATAAGGACGAAGGAGATGATAAGGAGGAGGATGACCAAGAAGAAGGGCATACAAATGATGATGATGATGATGCCCCACTGCCATCTCCACCTCCAGGACCTGGTGCTGGTGGTACAAGGCCAATTAAAGGAGGTCAATCACAGCTAGACCATCTAGGCCAGAATGAGGGCCAGCAGGAAGGCCAGAATAAAGGGCACCAGACGGGTAATCAGCAGTCTGAAGAACAGCAACCCAGTCACACTGGGAATCAATGAGCTGATCAGTCCCAGCTTAGTAGGGAGGCTAAAGGGAAAAGAAAAGTGCGGGATGAGGGATCAACTGCTGATCATCAGCATTCCTTACAGCTTATTACCCTGAACAGGCAGCTGAGACATCAATAGGCTTCCATAACCAGACAATATCTGGAGGATGATGATCTCTTGTCTGATATGGAATGTTTTCAGAGACTATATGTTGGGGCCAAGGAAATGGTGGAGCATTGGAAATCAGCGGCTTTTCATGATCAAGAAACTTGCCGTTTACCTGCGCATCCCAGCATAGTCCAGCTACTAGAAAGGGTTCCTGAATGGATAATCACTGTTGAAGAGAGAGTGACCAACCCACACTTGCAAAGACAGTCTACTACAGATTGTCACTCTCTTGCCCTTGAATTAGAACTTCTGCTGGGAAACAAACCAGCTTACAAATGTATGAAGGATGTTTGGGACCAGTTAAAGGAGGTTTTGGTGCAGATGCAAATTGCCTGAGGAGTCTTGGACCAGAGAGTAAGGGCCAATCTTGAGGATCAGACAGCCACTAGTAAAGGACCTCATACTAGAATGTCAGTCGAAGCACAGGCAACTACTCTCTGCAAATTGTTCCAGCTAGTGAGAATCACCAGAAAGATGATGCAGCAAGAGAACCAGGCTATTCTCAATTTTTTAGAATTTGTGCATGATTCTCCAGTTCTTTTGTATGCCTTTCCAGCAAGAGAGACAGAGCTTCCAAGATTCTTTCCATCACTTTATCCTCAACATCCAAAACCAGTTGATCGCCTTACATACTTCAAGATAATTGATGAGCTCCAGGATTGGTATGAGCGATCGACTGTGGAATGGAAAACTTGGCAAACGATGTTCAATGATGCTCTCCAACTCAATGATATTCAGGCACTGAAAGAGGAGATTCATAGGATCCGGATGTGTATGGGTCAGTGGAAGATTCAGATCAGAGGCCTGACCAAGATCACTAATCAGCTGCTGCAACTTACTGTCGAATCTTCTAAATTTCCTGAAAAGGATATTGCAGCTAAGGTGGGCCTGGCACCACAGTATAGGGAGATGGCTGAGATTCTTTTCGAAGCTAGGGTCAAAACTAATCAGCCTCTTCTAGAAGGATGGATCCATACTGCTTCGCATTGTCATAAGCTGGCCAGAACCAGGATCACCAAAGGCAGGTGCACACTCTATGATCCTGACACCAAGACCTATCATTCCCTTACGCCTTATGAAGTAGAGATGACCACAAAAAGTACTTGAGCAGGAGGCCATTTATCGACTGATTCAGAAGGAGAATGCTGGTACTGGGACTTCTCAGACGCCATCCAGGTCAAAGAGCAAACGAAAGATGGTTCAATGGAAGGATACTGGGTAGTTCCATCTCAGAATTCAATGGCAACTTTTCTTCCTCAGTTGGAAGGTTGATGTCAGTTTGTGTAGACGATGAGAGCAATACCTTGGCCTTTTTGCCTCTCGCAATAGCTTGGCCTTTTCAACTGCCTCTCGCAATCTTTGTATGGCCACTCTGTCATTGGTCAAGTCCGGTCCCCAACATCAGAACCAGACGGTGGATTTTTCACTCTCAAATCAGAATCAGGTAGGGGAATTTTTCAGAAATTTTGGAATCTTGCCAAAATTCAAGAAAGGAGGGAAGGATGTAGACGGCTGGATAGTTTCACCAAGTGGGAACGTTCTCTTATGAGACGGGCAGTGAATTACTTAGTAATTACTATGGTACTTACTATGGTAAACCCAAGGTGTATAAATAGGGCCCATTACATTGTAATCGGGTTGGCAATTGTTGGCATTTGGGTTAGCATTTTGGCAACATTTGTACTTGAGTTGTCAATCATTGGCAGTTGTTGTTGGCTATACTCTCTTTGTAAATCATATCATTCTCACTGTAATCTTTTATCTGTAATCCCAATCATGGCAGGTATTCCAGTCACACTTACTTTGTGTCCAGTACTCTAAATCTGAACCTGAATATTATTCTCAATACATAAGTCTGATTCTTATTCCAATATCCAAATTCCAGTCTAGTTTCTGATTTCTCTCCAGTCTACTCTCTGAAATCTTCTAACACTAGTAGCTGAAATCTTCTAACACTGGAATTAGCTGTCTCAAGAGATCAGCTCCAATTCCAGGGGACTCAAGGTCTCAAATACCAGCATGAGCATAAACCAGCCGAAAGACTCGAGGTCTCAAATACCAGCTTAACAAATGGACTTCCACAACACGTCACACTTAGGTGGAATAAGCTAGAGAGAACTATATCCTCATAGCCTAAAACATTAGTAAAGTTACTACAATTAATAGACTATTTAGGAATTAAAGTTAGCAATTAAGTGGCTTAGTTTAGCCTAAGGTCCTGATACCTACTTAAAGCCAATTAATAGACCAAACTCAAAGTGAAGAACAAGGTACTAGAAGTTTGAAAAAATTATAGCATCTAAATTGGCAATGTCACAACTTCATAAATTTTATGCATTGCTAGAAACTCAAATGACAAGATGCAAACATGTAACTGTGGAAAGCATAGATAAAAGGAAGTAGTACACCTGATATAATGGAGAACATCCGTTGAAACATGTAAACATTCATTGTCGTTGTCCTTCGAAGGCATCCTTATGTAGTCACAAACTTCACAATAGTCACCACCAAACATCCACCTTCCAGAGGCACATCAGTGGGAAGAGGTACCAACCCTTATTGAACACAATAAACAACATAAGAAACCCTAACCTAATTATTTGCACTCCCCTAGAGAGTCAAGGGAATAGGATATTGTAGATATTGGGGGGGGACCCAAAGGCTAAACCCCTATCCTCGTCATCGAGAAAAACAAAGTCATCATCTGTGAGACCATATGTGCAATCCATGTAATCGTGTAAATTGTCTTCATCATTAGAGGCACCAATGTTTACTAAGAAGGTCACTAGATACCTATAGTCATCTTGGTCAAAAGGGTAGGCTTGTGCAATGGGAGAGATGCTCTCTACTAAGTATGGATCAATTGTGGTCAAGAGACGTATCAACCATTCTAACTCGTCGAAATTTCTCTCACATGCTAGCATACCTACCAAATCCCATTCACAAGCAAGCACCGAAAAGACCATGTGAAACACTTGTGAAAAGTAACGAGCGTACCTCTCACCCAAGGCAGGAGTGCATGACTCCAGAGTACTAGCCATATCTGTACACACAGATAGATGATAGTTAGAGTGCAAATATTATAAGGGTCGTGTCCTTGTGCATAATGTGTTTTTATGATTTTGGGTCATGTACTAGAACTTGTAGGTTTCCAATTTTTTGTTTGATGGCTCTTGCTCTTTTACTTTTTTATTTTTGTCTTGTGAGTATAAGGCGTTATATATACATTCTCTAGAATTGGAGATTGAGAGGTCAGCGAGGAAGGTTGAGAGGGAAGCAAGTGAATGATGGATGTCAGCAAACACTCCCCCCTTCCTTGGGTAGATCATACCTTTTGGAATGATATCGTCACCTTTTGAAACCAATTGTTCCAATTCTTATGGGTGAAGGCTTTAACCAATAGTTTTCGTCTGCCCTAGGCATTTCATCTAGTTGCAAAGGTGGTAAGGTACTCTCCCATGATTTTATTTGCAACATTATTGTAGGTGGTAAACTTACAACTGGAGGTACAAATTCTTTCTTGTTTGTATGGATATGTACAATGGTAGGTGGAGGTTGTGCCGAAGCTGCTTCTTGGCCATATACCATTTTGAATGATGTACAATTAATAGCCACTTTGTAAGAAGTATGATAAGCCCGTAGAGCTGAAGTCAGCTTCAAATCCCGATCTGTACGATGAGCCTCAGCTGTCTTTGTCAAAATGGAGATGAGAGTTTTGTTCGTACTCTCAGCTTGGCCATTTGCTTGTGGATAATAAGGCGTGGACTTATGGTGAGCTATCATGAAGTTGGTAGTGAGTTCTTTTATCACTCCATTTATAAAATGAGTACCATTTTCACTCACAATCTCAAAGGGACAACCAAATCTTGTAATAATATTCTCAAAGAGAAACTTGGTAGTTGACCTTGCATTAGCCTTACGTATCGCCCTGGCTTCCGTCCACTTTGTCACATAGTCAGTGGCAACGATAATATATTGAGATTGAGTGCTATGAGTTGTTGGACTTATTAGGCCTACAAAGTCTAAACCCCATTTTTCAAATGGTTGAGTCACTTTAACAGGATATAAGGGCATCTTATCCTTTTGTTGTGTAATCTTGTAACGTTGGCATTCATCACATCCTTTTGCAAAAAATGATGCATCCTTGAATAAGGTAGGCCACCAATAGCCTAATTGCAACACCTTTCTAGCTGTTAGTTTCCATGAGAAATGTCCTCCGGCTATACCCATGTGGGCTTCTTGCAGTATGTATAAATACTCATCCTCACAGGCACAACGTCTAAGAATATCGTCCTTCCCTAGCCTGTGTAGAGTTCCCGCAATGAGAGAATAAGGTTCACATTCTTTAAACAATTTTTGAGCTATGTCCTTACGAAGCTCTTTGGGTGGAAAACCGTTAACTAAAATGTTCACAATCTTCTCACTCCATTCAAGTATGGTATCGACTACGAAAAGAGAAGTATCAGGCAATTCATCATCGACTCCAGTAGGGGCTTCATCATTGGGTATGCAAGACAAATGATCCACCATGACATGTCTTTTACCAAATCTAACCACAATGATAAAATCAAACTCAAGGAGAATTAACAACCATCGTGTAATTCTTTCCGTGGAACAAGGTTTATTTACTAGATACAACAAGGCTTGATGGTCCACATAGAAAACAAACTTGCTGGCAAGAAGGTAGTAGAGGAATTTCTTTACTGCATAAATCATAGCTAAACCTTCTCGCTCTGTAATAGTGTAGTTTCTTTCGGCATCGTTCAATTGACGACTTGCAAAGCTAATGGGGTAGTCCAATTTATGTTCTCCTGGTTAAAATAGAATGCACCCAATAGTAAAGTTCGATGCATTAATATGCACATGAAAAATTACATTCCAATTGGGCACTCGTAGAATAGGAACACTAATCAAGGTCTTTTTTAATGACTCATAAGCATAGTCACACTCCGCGGTCCAGTGAAACTCAATAAGAAGTTTGACAATAGACGAGCTATCTCGGCAAAGTTTAAAATAAATCGCCGGTAATAACCAACATGGCCCATGAACCTTTGAACTCCTTTCTAGTTTGTAGGTGGTGGCAATTCAGCAATGTCTTTAATTTGCTCTCATCTGTGGAAATCGAATTTCTGGACACTATATGCCCTAAAATGACTCCATGTTTTAACCCAGAATTGGCATTTGGAAGGGTTTAAGGAGGTTCGATACAATTTGCGCTTCTCAAACACTTTTCGTAAGCATGATAGATGTTCTTTCCAAGAGGAAAAAACACAAAGGTCATCTAAGAAAGCTTCACAAAACTCCCTCAAATATTCTCTAAAGGCAATGTTTATTAATCTTTGAAAGGTAGCAGGGGCATTAATTAAGCCAAAAGCCATAACACGAAATGCAAACACTCCAAATTTGGTTATAAAAGCCGTTTGAGCTTGGTCCTCTAGTGCAATTGTGATTTGATTGTAGCCAGAGTACCCATCTAAAAGGCTATAAGCTTCCTTCCCTACAACTCTTTCAAGCACATGCTCTGAATATAGCAAGGGGTAATGGCCCCTCCTAGTGGTGGCATTGACCTTCTTGAGATCCATGCACACTCTAAGTTTCCCATTATTTTTTGGCACAATCACTATCTGAGAAACCCATTTTGAGTGCTCAATAGGGTATATGAATCCACATTTCACAAGCTTTTCAATCTCTTCTTGAACGATCTTTGCATATTTAGGATTCATTGGGTAGGGTCGTTGCTGGACTGGTTTTGCCATGCTATTCATGGGAATTGTGTGTTGCACCACAGAAGGTGGAAAATCTTTCATATCATGATATGTCCAAGTAAATATATCCCTGAATTCCTTGTGAAGTTCTTTAAATACACACTCATCAGTCTCTATCAGATCTTGGGCAATGAAACAGGTTTGGACTCTTCTTTTGGGTCTGCTTACTCTATTTCCTTAACTATCATTGGACCGTCATAAACTCCATTGTTTCCATCGATAGATTTTCTTTGAGCCTTGTATACACAACCTTACATTCCTCTGTGGTGTAGGATTTGAAATGTTCAGGTGCAGGGTGTAAATCTGTGGGGTCATGTTGTTCTGTGGACTGTGATTTCACTTCCGATTCCTTTTGTTGTTAAGCTAACTCTCGATTTTGTCGTCTCCTTATGGTACGGCTCAACTTTGGCTTCTCTCTAGCCTCTAATTGTGTGATGTCAATGGGTTGTGGACTACACCACATAACGCTTTGAAGGTATTCACCCCAGTTATCTACCAACTTCCGATGAGCATCACAGGCCGCTATATAATTAAGCCATTCTGCGATAGATTTCTTTTCATTTATTCTAGCGTGCACATTTTTCTGGATATCGTCGCCTCTTATATCTCTTACTCTTCTTGTCTAATTTTCGATTACGGAAAATCTCTAGTGAAGAGTCACTAGATGAATCGCTACTTATGTCTTCTACTCCCTTGGATAGATTGTCATTTAGGGTACCACTAGGCCCTGAATGTTTTGTCTCCACATTTGCACTAAGATTTAACTTAGATTCTTTGTCCTTAGAGTCAATTTCAATTGATGATATGTGGGCTATAGTCTTGTGAAATGCTACTTGTTCCAATGCCAGACCTTCATCTTGTAAGTCATCAAAAGCTATATGCATTGCTTCTAGCATTATTAAGGATACGAGTGGTGGCATTTCATCCCCCTCAGGTCTTACCAAGGTCGTCCCCCTGTTTCCCCAAGTGTCTATGGTTGCTGCTAAGTGGACCCAATCCACATTGTCTGACTCAGTCATCCCAGGTAGTACATCCATATAAGGAGAATCTTCCCCAGCATCAATGTCCACTTTACATGTGTAACAATATTGTAATGGGGCCGAGTGAACTGTGGTGTCAAATCTATGATCAATTATAAATATTTTCCCTAGAGGATGTGCTCAACCAGTTTCAAGATCCACTCGAATGACAGAATCTTGGAACTGCAAGTAGAAATGGTTTTTAGACTAGTCATGCACCATTTTTGCTTCCCTCATGAAAGGACGTCCTAAGATCATCTCAGATGCCATAGTGTGCTTGGAGAAATCCATAACAATGAAGGTGTTTCTTATTTTATTTCCAAAGACCTTGATATTGAGATCTTCTAGCATCCCAATAGGTTTAACAATAGACCCATTGGCCATCTTTACTACTATGGTTGTGGTCCCAAGGTGAGGTCTTCCCATAGTCTCCTAGCAATTTATAGTCACAATGCTAACCCCAGTGCCACCATCAAGGATTCCCTACAATTAATCCCTTGGTAGTGATTGGTATGGTTGCATTGGATTCATAGCCCTCAAAGTATTGTCGCAACTTGTTAACAAGTCTTTCTACAACATGGTTCTCATCTAGGTTGGGTTGTGGATCTAAGTGTTCCTGTATTGGCATCTCCCTAGCTCCATCCATCTATGCAAAATGTGGTAGCCCGCCGACCTTCAGTTCTCCATTGAGGAAAGCTCAAAGAGCTAAGAATAGCTCAGGGTCTCCATATAGTTTGGACATGATGGTGGTTCTAACTTCTGAAGCCATGAAATCCATCAATTTGGCAATATTTAACGGCACCTTTTGGGCTTCAGCCCCTTGACATGGTGAAGATGGGATTTGAATTTCTTCGATAGGGTCAAGTAGTCCCTCTGTAAACATTCTTTCTAACAAGAAGTGAGTACACCCACTTTCCCATGACTTTAAGTCACTTTCTTCTTGGATGACACTAGGTATGGCTAAGGGTCTATGGACTTTGTGAGGTTGTTGTTGCGTAGGGAACAATGTGTCTGTAATCTGGATTTGCCTAGGTGCTAGCTCTAGATCCCTTTGGGTCTCTTCTACCAAACTCCTTAATTGCTTGACTCGCTCGATCTCCTCTGTAGGGTTTGGGTAAGCTCCTATCTTCTTCCTAGATCCTGGCTATTGTGGCTCATGACAATTTTCCTTGTTAGTTTCTTTCCTAGTGGTTGTTTTGGTCTCCATGGTTTCACCTAAATCAGAATCCTCTTCAGCATCGTTCATATATACGGGGTCATCACCAGTCCCTATGTTAGTCTTTGAACTGGGGTCTGGACTTCGTTGCTTTTTGCGATCTCTTCCTTCGTGTTTTCTTCTTCTTCTGAGATTGGTCAATTGATGTCGTGTCTCTTTCTTCAAAAATATAATCTTTTTTTTGGAGCATCGATCGTGTAAGTGTGTTTACGGCTACCACAAGTGTACTTTGTGATGGCTCCTCGGTAACCTCAATCAAGTTTAATGGCGTGATATTCGGTGCATTTGAATTATTTTGACATTGGGCAATCGAATGATCTATGCCACATCGATTACACATGAGTATTGGCATTGTAGATGTGCTCACTTGATTGGTTTGCAGTAGTCTGGCGTTCTTTTGTAGCCTAATAGGACACTTGGCCACACGATGTGGACCTCCACACTCATAGCATTGAAGAGGTGGTCTCTTGGCAGTGTAATTGATATTTTGGCCTCTTGCAATAAGAGCCGCTACTTGATAGACATGTTTGACTTGTCCCCTGTAGTATTGTTGACTTTCTTCAAGCACATCAATCCCATAGGCAATATTAGGGTCTATATCTTCCTCACAACCTTCTAAACAAGCAATATATGACTCACAACCCACTTGATTCACAGAAGTGATTCTCGGATGTGGTGGTTGGGTCCTAGCACTGGAGGTGGTAAGGGTGTTGTTTGAGCAACATTTTGGGCCCTAAGGACCATGTGTTCTGATGTTTGTTCAAGAGGTGGGGCCGGTATCAATGCAAGCACTCGAGGTGTGTCTGTCCATGCTAAGGTTGGTCTATTGGCCATCGCGCGCTTAAATACTATGCAATCCTTACCTTGATGACCATACCTCCCACAGGCATTGCAATTCCCATTGAATTTTACTCTAAAAGTAGGGCATTCACTAGTACTATGCAGACCATAGCATACTGAGCACCATTGTTGCTCCCTTCTTGGAAACATATGATTGTTTTGAGGAGCACGATTGTCTCCAAGACTCTCTTGAATGGCCTTGGTGAGATTTGCTAAAGTAATCTCAGATATCTTTGGCTCCTTAGCAAAAGGCTTTAGGGTCATTGGTTGATGCCTCGATGCTTGCGAGCTAGTAGACTTAGGCTCAACAGACACTCTTTCCCCTTGAATTATTTGATTATCCTCCAGTTGGATCGCAAGTTCCCAAGTGGTGATACCTCTAATGACTAGGCCATTCTAGATATCCTCGTGTCATAATCCCCTAATGAATCTATCAAGAAATTTATTATTTCTAAAGCGCTCATTTGGATTACAACGAGAATTCAAATGCTTCAAGCGACTAGCAAAGTCTCTCACCGACTCTCCTCCCTCTCGTTGGGCCTTCTAAAGCTGAGAGGCTACACCCCAAAGCACTCCCTCTCGTATGTATTCTTTCAAGAACAATCTCCTAAGAGTATTTTTCTTCCGGTTTCTATACCAATCCCTAGCTTTCCCACTTAAGTATTTTTCTTCCGGTTTCTATACCAATCCCTAGCTTTCCCACTTAAGATTACTCTTATGCAAGTCATTGTGTTCTCCTAGAAAATCGCATATTTGTTCAAACACTTCGATATGCTTTCTCACATCTGTGTCTCCGCTAGATTTTTGTGTGAGCTTGGCTATTTGTACTGCCTTACTTCTAGGTTCTCTATCAGGTGTGTTATGCATATTCTCAGCAATAGATCGACCGATAGCTTGAGAAAATGTTGCCAAGTCACCTAAGTGAGCAGGCACCATCGGTGAAGGGGCTCCAGAGACTACATGTGGAGTAGGTATTGTCATTGGGTTTGGCGCATATCAAGCCCTTGGGTTTCACATTTGGTACAATGTTGTGCCATGTGGCGGTCCAAAGTTCATATGTGTGGCCCTAGGCATAGCAGACGTCGGATGTGACATGCTAATGCTAGCAGGTATGGTCCCATGGAAATAAGTGCTTGGGTGTTGTGGTTGTGGAGCATAGATTGTTGAAACAATGGGAGGGGTTGGGGCTACATGATTACGAGGACCCATAGGTGTATACGATTGGTACACACTTGTAGGTACTGTTGTTCCAAGCATTGAGCTACCATGTAGTGGTGCTTTACTAACAAATGAGGTCCATGGCGTGTTTCTTGGCATGCCCATCATTGCGGTAGGCATGGTAGTCATGGTGTCATCAAGGGAAAGATGAGCTAGATTTGGAAAAGTAAAACTACTACTTGTGGGTTCAAACTGTACCGAAACTCCAAGTGACACAATATATGAAGGGTTCATTGGACTCACTGAAGGAGTTTCCATTTGCAATAAGGTTGGTTGTTTGGCCTTCCATGTATCCAAGAATCTCATGAGACCCATTGAAGGCATATGGATCCCCTTGTTCTGTCTCTCTAACTCAATAACCCTATGGATGACCTCACAAACTCTTTGTTGTTGATCCTCTACACTATTAGCACCCGTTGTGGATTGTAGGACATCTAACCAACCCATGTGATAGGTGTGACCTATGTATAGGTCGGTTAGAGTTTTCTTTTGTAGTATGTACTCACAGTTCTCATTTAGGAACACTCCATCTAGGATTCAGGTGCTATGGGTGTCCTTTGAACTAGATGCAATGTGGCTCTCTATGGGTTGACCCTTAGTGGTCTCTAATTCAGGAGCACTCGATTGCTCTCCTGGCAAGGATGTTGACATAGGGTCTTTTGCTTTTAACTCTCTTCTTTGTTCCGCCTTGCATAAGCTATCGATTTCCTTTTCCCTAGCCGCAATCATATATCACTCAACCTCCCGCACTTCGGCAAGGCTTCTACCATCCGGTAATATAACCTCAGAGGGGAATAGCTTTGAAGAGTCAGGGGGTGCAGTGAATGGAGTATTCACGTGCACACTCTCCAAGAGCATGGGGTCTACATTGGTCATGAATGGAAAATTTACTTCCCCACCCCCCTCATTTACATCGTTAGCTCCATGTTCAAAGCGAGTGGCTCTACTAAAGGTTTCCTTCAAGCGGCTAAGCATGCTTGGCCCGGGGCCCATGGCATGCATGTCTTGGCTTGAGCTTTGCATGCATGTCTTGGCTTGAGCTTGGCATGCATGTTTTGGCTTGAGCTATCAGGATTAGGCATTGGGTAACCCTCCATGACGTTGTAGTCACAGGAAGAGTTAGTAGCCGCTATGTTTGAGTCTTGGGTTGTACTACCTTGGGTCTCCGTCGAGGGCCCAGAACCTAAGGAGGTGGCTATTGAGAACCCACGTATGTCGAAGTGCTCACTAGTTGCTCCACCTCTAGAACACGACCAGAGCGTCGATGAATACCTTCGAAGATTAACCGCTTGATTTTTTGGACGTTTGGACCCCGTTTTCACTCGTTTTTTGATATTTTTTAATATTTTTTTACGATCGTTTTTGGATTAGAGCGTGTAATAGCTCAAAACGAGCATATCACTCAGGTAGTCATGGGGTGCTTTACAGCATAGCGTTCGGTTACCCGAAGCTCCGTTGGTCCTCAAAAGGGTCAATTTTTACTTAAGCGTGAAGCTAAAATAAGTAATTCTAAAGGGTGACTGAGGCCTGAGCCTGAGCATGGGATCGGGCTTGGGCTTGGGCCTGGGGAATATTCTTGATCCCAACCCTATGACAAGACTGCACAAGGTTGTGTCAAGGGATGACACGATTTAGGAAGAGGGGAATGTTTGAGGACATATCAAACGGGCGCCCAATTGGTCGGACACGTAGCCGGACACCACATTTGTACTCTATTAGTTTTCCAAGCTAGTGTGGTAATACTTTCTGTAAATCTTGATTACAGAGTAGTGGATCAATCCCCTGAGTTGTAATGCTGTAATGATATTTGTAAAGGTCCCACTGAGCCGACCATTAGCCATTTAGAAATCCCTAGATATATAGGTCAATAACCTTAATGTGAAAGAGGGCTTATCTTTAGAGAAGAAGAAGGGAACTCTGAAAACGTACGCTCAAGCTACGAGCTACTCCAACTTGTAATCATCGCAGTTAATGAACGGGTAATCAGTTTTCAATTCCAAAACTTGTATTGTGTTCCTCTTTCTTTGCTCTTTCATTCTAGTGTAATCATTGTCAGTTTTGTTCTGGTTCACGACTACGTGTTAGTGAGCCTTAATTGCACATTTGAGTGCATAAATCACTGTTTTTAGTCGTTTTGACCATAGGAGAGTGTTCTTAGACCATAGGACGACATTTCTGGCATGATCTGTTGCAATTTTCAAGACCTTTTCACGATGGATCGTGATTTTGGTACTGTGCGCTCCTTGCCTCACTGTCGAAGCAAGGGACTTGCCAATACACCGTGTGCGAGCCACAAACGGCTCCAAGCACACAACAAGCCTAAACTAGCAAGCTCAAGAAAACAAAGGGTGTGTCACTCACCGCTCTACGCTCGCCTTCGTGGTGGACTCCTCGCCGCGATGAAGAAGAAGCTGCAGTCGTGCCGCGCTCAACCGCTTCGCCGCCGTCGTGCCTTCGTAATGCTCGATCGCATACACACTCTCCCTCTCTCTCTCTCTCTCTCACACACACACACACACAAGCAGGTGAAGAAGAAGAAGATGGAGATGGAGATGGAGCAAGAGCACTCTTCTATTGCACAAATGAGAGAATGAGTAAAAATTAGGTTTAGTTGGCTTTTATAGGAGCTCACCCCATTCACACTTGGGCGCCCATGCTTAACCAACTAATCCCTTGAATGTCCAAGTTAAAGTGCGCCTCTCATCGGCGATCACTCTACCTTTTCCTATTGGTCCGACAAGCCCGGTACCTGACTCTATCGAATACATAATATGGTTACAGTGTCCGTGAGCCACGAGGGTTAACATGCCCCCCTTCTTGATGTAGATTCCGTCCTCGGAAGCTATTGAGTTGAAGCTGGTTCGTCGAGGTGGAAGAGCATTTGAGATGAATGTCCTTAGCCTTCTTCAGTCACTGCAAAATCAAACAACATTGGCACAGTAATTGCATTCTCTTAAAAAGCATATGCAGTTTTAGGTAGAAAAATTGATTGGTAAAAGAATTTCAAACAATTTGTTAGCAATGAACATTAAATTGCAATGTAATCAAATGCATAAACAGATGTAAAGGTAGAAAATTAAACAAGTCTGGGGTCGCTAATTTGACGGTCGAAAAGCACTAGAGATCGAATATTAATACCATGGGTAAGCTTCTTAATTTTCAGTGGTCAATTAAGTTGTTTAATCGCGAGAGCCAAGTATTCATGTTCGAGGGCTGACTAGAGGCTATATCTAGAAGACTTTGTAGTTAAGCTACCATAAAAGGAATTTCTCATGAAATCATCGCCTGACTGATTACTTTTTCTTTGACCCCCCAAGGTCTTTTCACATTGATTCAATTATGATGTGTGTGCTTATTTTGTATGCCTTGGGTTTTTTGCTTTTCAAGGAAAAGCGCCCACACTAGGAACCTCTAGGGCTCTAGTACCATAGGCAATACATGTGAGTGAAGTACCAAATCAAGCTGAGATTTCTCTTCCAGCTTAAAATTTTACATTGTGGCACTTTGATTTTTGCTTGTTCATTTTCAGCATTTAAATTTTGTAACTTTGGGGGGTCATATAACACTGTTACCCTCCCCAGGCTCATCACATTAGTAAACTCCCTTTATAATACTTAAGCTAAAGGTCAATAGGGTCAAGCCCACTAGAAAGCCCTAGTACATTTCATACAATGCTGCCTAAATCGGATTAAGAACCTAAGTAACCATTGCTTATTAGGAAGGCATTCCCCATGGTATTAAGAGAAGATTTCTAATACCTAGCTTGGTCAAACTAGCTTAGTCGGACTGCTTGATTTTTAAACCTAGACAAGTGATTATGACAAAAGATTGCATTGAATTAAATGTTTGATACTAAGCCAATGCGTTGAATATTATGCTACCAATCACAATCAAAGCAGACAATCATAGATGCAAAAAGATAAGGGCAATGCTAATGGACAAGAAACACCTGTTTGTGTTGATGGTCGCGCTTGATTTGAAGTGTGAACGAGATAAAGATTCCATGAAGGTCCAAATCCTATCAATAGCAACACGCTCCTGTACACACTAGGAAACAAAAGGAATACCTCCAGGAGGCACATTAGTGGGAAAAGAGAACTTCGCTAATCTCTCAACTCTAAAACAGAAACACTCCTATCGTACTAATCTTACCTACCCTCCATCACTCAAGTGATGAGGATCGAAGGTGTTTCATGGCATAGGTTTCTGTTTCACTGTACCAGATGTGACATGTGTAGGTCTGAGTCAATGTTTTGACTTTTAAGGTGCATACTCGTTTGCTAATTGCTCTTGCTCTTTTTTTTTTGTGAGTATAAAGCTTTATATGTACATTCCCTAAGATTGGAATTGAGAGGTCAGGGAAAAAGGTTGAGAGGGAAACAAATGAATGAGGACTGTCAGCAAACACTCCCCCCTTCCTTGGGTAGATCATACCATTTGAAATGAGCTTGTCACCCTTTGAAACCAATTGTTCCAGTTGGTAATAGGTGAGGATTTTTGCCAGTGGTTTGTTATTTCCCTAGGTGCCTTGTCAAGCTGCAAGGGTGGTAAGGTACTCTCCCAGGATTGAACTTGAAGTGGTTCATCAGGTGATTCTTGAACACTGGGAGGTGTGGATTCTTTTGTAGCTTCATGGAGGTCCACTACTATAGATGGAGGCTGTGTAGAAGCTTTTACCTCTATGGATGTATTACATGAGGAGCTAGAATCTTCATGGGACTCCCCCCTTCCTGAGCTAGGTAGAACAAATCGTTCTTTCTTTGGTACCCAAACTAGCTCGGGAGCGGGTGTGTAGCATTCTGTGATTTTTTTCTTTTCACGATCATTGATTCGTTTTGGAGCTACGGGATTGGGCTCACTTGGGTCAGGTGATAGGTAAGAGCACAATCTACGTTTTGGCACCCAGATTTGATCATTTCCTTGATAGTAGCCTTGGGCTTCCAATAGTCGTTTAGGGATCCATCGCAACATTTTCTTACTTTTCTTGGAGCGAGTGGTACGTTTCTTACAAGGCTTCTGTTTTTTAGCACTAGCTATGGTCACTAAGGAAGCTTTAGGGACCCACTTGTATGTTTTCTTCGTTACATTAGGATGAGTTTTGTCAGAAGCGATATGCATTGCTTGTAGCATATTTAAGGGTACATGCATTTCATCCCCCTCAGGTGTTACCCAGGTCGTCCCCCTATTTCCCCAAGTGTCTATGGTTGATGCTAGGTGGACCCAGTCTACATTGTCTGATTCCGTCATACCCGGTAACACATCCATGTAAGGAGAATCTTGGCCAATGTCTGTATCCTTCTTACAAGTGTAACAATATTGTAGTGGGGCCGAGTGAACTGTGGTGTCAGAGCGATGATCAATAATGGTTTTACTCCCTAAGGGGTGTACCTTACCAGTCACCAAATCCACTCTAAGGACAGAGTCTTGGAATTGCAAATAGACATGATTTTTAGACCAATCGTGAACCATTTTTGCTTCCCTCATGAATGGTCGTCCTAAAATCATTTCATATGACATAAGGTGTTTAGAGAAATCCATTACAATGAACGTATGTCGTACCTTGTGTCCTAGAACTTTGATCTTAAGATCCTTGAGCATCCCCATAGGTTTGGCTATGGTACCATTTGCCATCTTTACCACAATGTTAGTAACACTGAGGCTAACTCCCGCACCACCATCAAGAATTCCCTTTATAGTTAATCCCTTGGTAGTGATGGGTAGGGTCGCATTAGACTCGTCGCCTTCAAAATACTGCCCTAATTCGTTAATGGGTACCTCAATCACAGACTCGTGTCCATCTAGGTCAAGTGATTGCACATGATTTTCCTCATCAATCATAATCGAGTCAGGCCTATTTGGTTGTACAAACTGCGGTAATCCCGTTCGTAGCTCTCCGTTAAGGAATGCTCGAAGTGCAAGGAATAACTCAGGATCTCCATACAGCTTTGCTATGATCGTGGTTCGGACCTCAGAAGAGATGAAGTCCACTAGTTTGGCAACATTCATTGGCGTTTTGCAGGGTGTAGGTCCTTGACTAGGAATTGGTGAGGATGGAATCTCATATTCCTCAATGGGATCAGGTATTCCTTTGTTAAACATCCTTTCCAACAAGAAGGGTGTATGCTCACTTTCTGATGTCATGTCCTCACTCCCTTCTTGGATGATACTAGATATGGCTAACGGTCTATGGTTCATGTGGGGTGGATGAACTTGCGTGGGAAACACTGTGTCATGAATTTTGATATGCATGGGTTCTGGTTCTAGTTTCCTTTGAGTCTCCTCCACTAAACCTCTTAGATGTTTCACCTGCTTAATCTCGTCTACAGGGTTTGGGTACGTCCCAATCTTCTTTTTACGATTCTTCCCTTTTTGCCCCTGCGGTTTATCTTGGGGGTCTTGGATTGGATTTGGAAACACTTGTGGTGTTTTCAGAGGCTCTTTATGATTTTCTCTTATTCGGTTTTCATTTGGTTCCATGTTACGGTTTTCTTTGTCAGTCTTTCTCTTTGTGGTATTGGTTCTAGTCTCCATTGTCTCGACTGAATCTGAATCATCCTCGAGGTCATTCATATACACGGGGTCATCTCCTGTTCCTATGTTTGTTTTGGAACTTGGCTTTGAATTTTTCGTATTCTGCGACTTCTTCCTTCGTGTCTTCTTTTTCTTTGCTTGGATAACTGACGCGGTATCTCTCTCTTCGAGGATATGTCCTGGCCCTTGAAGCATGGACCGTGTAATCGCATAAGCGGGTGCGACGGGTGGTATTGGCGATGTCACACTAGCAATTTCGACCAAATTCAGGGGTGTGATTTTAGGTGCATTTGGGTTATAGGGGCATTGGGCAATCAAGTGATCTATGCCACAACGATTACATGTGAGTATTGGCATTGCAGACGTGCACCCTTGATTCACTTGCATCTGTGCAGCATTCTTTTGCAGCCTAATAGGGCACTCCGCTACTCGATGTGGTCCACCACACTCGTAGCATTGAAGAGGTGGCCTCCTAGCCTGGGTGTTGATATTTTGACCTCTGGATGCGAGAGCAGCAGCTTGATAAACCGGCTTGACTTGTCCCCAACAATCTTCCATGTAGTATATAGGACATTCTTCCAATGTATCAAGTCCGTAGGCAATACTAGTGTCTATTTCCTCCTCACAGCCATCTGCATAAGCATTTGATGGCTCGCAACCCACTTGGTTGATAGGGGCGACTCTTGGATGCGGGGGCTGTGGTCCTAGCACAGGAGGTGGTAGCGGTGTAGCTTGTACAACATTTTGAGATCTAGGGACCATGTGTTGCGGTAGTTGCTCAACAGGTGGAGTAGGCATCAATACAGGAGGTCGAGGCGCATCCGTCCAGGCTACAGGTGGTCTATTTGCCATCATACGTTTGATCATTAAACAATCCTTAGCTTGGTGACCATACCTACCACATGCGTTGCAAGTTCCATTAAATTTTACTCTAAACGTAGGGCACTCACTAGTGCTATGTGGACCTAAGCAAATGGAACACCATTGTTGCTCCCTTCTTGGATACATGTGACTATTTTGAGGGGGTCGATTATCCTTAAGAGACTCTTGGATTGCCTTGGTGAGGTCTGTCAAGAATGTCTCAAATACCTTTGGCTCATTGGCAATGGGCTTTGCAGTCATGGGTTCATACTCAATGGCTTGTGAGCTAGTAGATCTCGTGTCAGTAGACACCCTCATGCCTACTATCATCAAGTTGTCCTCTAATTGGATTGCATTGGCAGTGACATCTTCCCAGGTTGTGATACCTCTAATCACTAGTCCATTATAGATTCCTTCATTCCTCAACCCTCGGATGAATCGATCAAGCAGTTGGTTATTGTTGAAGCGCTCATTTACAGGGCAGCGAGAGTTTAAGTGCTTTAGACGACTAATGAAGTCCCTTACTGACTCTCCTTCCTTACGTTCGGCCTTCTGTAGCTGAGATGCTACACCCCAAAGCACACCTTCTCGTATGTACTCCTTTAGAAACAACCTTCGAAGGGTAGGGTAGATTGTTTTCTCGTCCACCCTTAGGGTCCTATACCAATCTCCAGCCTTCCCACTTAATGTCAAGCTTAAGGCATTGCACTTATGTAGTTCGTTGCGTTCCCCTAAGGAATCACATACTTGTTCAAACACTTCAATGTGTTTCCTAGCATCTTCATCCCCATTGAATTTTTGCGTGAGTTTGACAATTTGTACTACCTTACTTCTAGGCTCTCTATCAGATGCATGACGCATTATTTCCGCGATAGATCGACCTATGGTTTGAGCAAACGCTGCCAAGTCACCTATGTGAGGAGGTAGGGCCGGTGGAGGTACTCTTGGAATCATATGTGTGAGAGGGATGGGTGCCGGTCTTGGCATATGTGTGGATGATGCAGGATATGGAACATAACCGGGCATAGGTCCACTCGGATAAGAGCTAGGGAGCGGCACTCGAGGAGCATAAGCAAGTGGTACTATTGGAGGTGTGGGGGCCATGTGTGCATAAGGGGCTAGAGGCACATATGGTCGAGGCCCCATATTAGGTACTACGACACTAGGTAGTGGCACTGCGCTAACCGTAGATGTCATCGGTACATTCTCTGTCAGGCTTATCCCTGGAGTGAGCACTGTGTTTTCCTTGATAGAGGGTTGAGCCAAGTTAGGGAAGCTAAAGTTTTCGCTCGGAGGCTCAGATTGCATAGAGACCCCAGGTGAAATGACGTAAGATGGGTCCATGGGACTCATTAGAGGAGTCTCCATTTGTGATAGAGTAGGCTGTTGAGCTTTGCTCGTATCCAAAAATCTCATGGGGCCAGTTGAGAGTATATTTACCCCTCGGTTTTGCCTTTCTGATTGAATAATGCCATGGATAACATTACAGATCATTTTCTGTTGATCTTCGATGCTCGTGGCACTAGAAGTGGATTGTACAATCTCTATCCATCCTACATGGTAGGCGTGGCCAGAGTGTAGATCCGTCAACACCTCAGTGTGGAGGTCGTATGTCCAATGATCATTAATGAACAATCCTTCTAGAGTCGACGTGTTAACGGTTTCTTGTGAGGTAGAAGCAACGTTGCTCCCCGTGGTTTTACTTGTCACCAACGGTACTCTAGAGGGAACTTCTGAAGGAGGCAGCTCAACAGGGCCTTCTTGGTAAGAAGTTGGCAGGATATCCACATGGACACTCCTTGGGGGTGTGGGGTCCACGTGCGATGTGAAAGGAGATTCCACTTCCCCACCCCCTTCGTGTGCTTCATTTGCATCAGGTTCCGAGCGAGTAGCTCTACCTAATGTTTCCATGAAACGGCTAAACATACTAGTACTAGGTAGTGGAGCTTCAGGAGGTGCATGGCCTTCTCTCTCAGTGTTTTGGGTAGGGTATGCTTCCATGATTTCTGAGTCGGAGGAGGAATCACTAGCGGCTATTTTAGGGTCTTGGGTGGTGCTACCTTGTGTCCCCGCTGAGGGTCTAGATCTTATCGTGGATGGGTAATGGGTGTCCGTATGAACAGAGGCACCCTCAATATGCTCGTGTTCTAGCACCCGCCCAGAGCGTAAGTGCATGTGCTTCTAATACCCTAAGGTGTCAAAAAGCTGCTCTAGGAGGCCTTGTGACTAGTTTTTAGCGTGTTTTTTGTTTGTTTTTTTGCTAGATTTTTTAGAGCGTGTCGTGGAATGGGCCGTGTGATAGCTCGAAACGAGCGTATCGGTCAGAGGGTCGTGCCGTGCTTTACAGCCCTCCGTTTGGTCACTCTATGCCCTCGGAATCCCTAAAACTGTCAATTTCCAGTAGGGAACTATGCCCAAACTAGAAAGTCTAAGGGTGCAAGTGGGAAGAGAAAGGAGGAGAGTGGAGGACTTGTCCCACATGCTCTCATTCTCTCTTGAGGGAGTAGGGTATATATATAAGAGTGAGTCTAGTACATATCATAAGACTAAGGACTGAGGCTTGGGCTTGGGCTTGGGCTTGGGGAAATGATCCCGATCCCGATCTATCTTTTATACAAACCAACCCGTCTGTTTTAAGAGCCACGTTTTTTATCTTCGAAAAATTTGCTCGCTTGCGTTTTTTATTTTCCGAATATTTTTTTATTTTATTTTTTTTAACTATTTTTTTTTCAGAAATTTTTTTTTCGAAAAAACTTTTTTTTCTTTTTTAATGCAAAAAACGCAGAAATTGAAAATGCAGAAATGCAAAAAATTAAAAAAACGCAGAAATGTAAAAAATTGCAGAAATTGCAAACGCAGAAATTGAAAATGCAGAAATGCAGAAAATTGAAAAAACGCAGAAATGCAGAAAATTGCAGAAATTGAAAACGCCGAACTTGAAATTGCAGAAAATTGAAAAATCGCAGAAATGCAGAAAATTGCAGAAATTGAAAACGCCGAACTTGAAAATGCAGAAATTGCAGAAATTGAAAAAACGCAGACAATAGCAGAAATTGAAACTTGACAGCAAATGCAGAAAACGCAAAAAACAGAAATCTCCACACACTCCTTCCCTGCCTTTCCTATGATAGAAATTGCACCACAAGGAAGCGTAAAGTGCTAACCGAGCTTAGTGTAGTGCATATCCCCGGCAGCGGCGCCAAAAATGTGCGCTCCTTGCCGCACTGTTGAAGCAAGGGACTTGCCAATACACCGTGTGCGAGCCACAAACGGCTCCAAGCACACAACAAGCCTAAACTAGCAAGCTCAAGAAAACAAAGAGTGTGTCACTCACCGCTCTACGCTCGCCTTCGTGGTGGATTCCTCGCCGCGATGAAGAAGAAGCTGCAGTCGTGCCGCGCTCAACCGCTTCGCCGCCGTCGTGCCTTCGTAATGCTCAATCGCACACACACTCTCCCTCTCTCTCTCTCACACACACACACACACACACACACACACAAGCAGGTGAAGAAGAAGAAGATGGAGATGGAGATGGAGCAAGAGCACTCTTCTATTGCACAAATGAGAGAATGAGTAAAAATTAGGTTTAGTTGGCTTTTATAGGAGCTCACCCCATTCACACTTGGGCGCCCATGCTTAACCAACTAATCCCTTGAATGTCCAAGTTAAAGTGCGCCTCTCATCGGCGATCACTCTACCTTTCCCTATTGGTCCGACAAGCCCGGTACCTAACTCTATCGAATACATAATATGGTTACAGTGTCCGTGAGCCACGAGGGTTAACAGGTACCTTGTTCAATTGCGACTGGACTTGGTAGGATAGTGACCCTAGGTGTCCTAGACCTCCTCATAAAGTTTTGTTGCATTTCAAGTCCGTTTGAGTGCCGAAATGGCGTGATGACCTAGAGTTGTGAGAAAGGACGTAGGCAAATTTCCTTAATCATTGAGTGTTGGGTTGCTTGTAGAGTTGGTGCGTTTGCTTGTTAAGGTTCACTTCTTGAGATTGACCATCTCAAAGAGTCTCCGTTCTCATCCGAGTCACTTCCCTGAGTATTGACATTATATTAGTACCAAAAAGCTATGCTACAGACGTCCGTCGCAGCAAACATTGGCGTCGTTGCTGGGGACAGTGTCTGAAAAGTCCCTTGCTTTGACAATTGCAACAGACACGCACATTCCCCTCTAAGGTTAAAAAATTAAATTAAATTAAATTTTAAAAAAAATTAAAAAATTTTAAAGGTTGGACCGCGATCGAGAATATTCCCCAGGCCCAAGCCCAAGACCACGCGCTCAGACTCAGGCCTCAGTCACCCTTTAGAATTACTTATTTTAGCCTCACGTATAAGTAAGAATCGACCCTTTTGAGGACCAACGGAGCTTCGAGTAACCGAATGCTGTGTTGTAAAGCACAGCACAACCCCCTGAGTGATACGCTCGTTTCAAGCTATCACAAGCTCTAATCCAAAATACAATCGTAAAAATATATTTAAAAACATCAAAAAACGAGTGAAAACAGGGTGCAAAACACTCAAAAAATCAAGTGGTTAACCTTCAAGGATATTCGCTGACACTTTTACGGTGCCAAAGGCACATGCATCTGCGCTCTGGTCGTGTGCTAGAGGCGGAGCAACTAGCGAGCACTTCGACTTATGCAGGTTCTCAATACCCACCTACCTTAGGTTCTTGGCCCTCAGCGGCAGAGACCCAAGGTAGTACAACCCAAAACCCAAACATAGCAGCTAGTGACTCTTCCTCTTATTACGATGTCATGGAGGGTTACCCAATGCCTAATCTTGATAGCTCAAGCCAAGACATGCATGTCATGGGTCCACGATCCGGGCCGAGCATGCTTAGCCGCTTGAAGGAAAACTTTAGTAGAGCCACTCGCTCCGAACATGGAGCGAACGATGTAAAGAGGAGGGTGGGGAAGTAAAATCGCCATTGATGACCAATGTAGATCCCATGCTCTTGGAGAGTGTGCACGTGAATACTCCACTCACTGCACCCCCTGACTCTTCAAAGCTGTTATCCTCCGAGGTTATATTACCTGATGGTAGAAGCCTTGCCGAAGTGCAAGAGGTTGAGCGATGTATCATTGTGTCTAGGGAAAAGGAAATTGAGAGCTTACGCAAGGCGGGGCAACGAAGAGAGTTAAAAGTGAAAGCCCCTATGTCAATATCCTTGCTAGGAGAGCAATTGAGTGCTCTTGAATTAGTGACCACATAGACAACCACATTGCATCTAGTTCAAAGGACACCCATAGCACCTCAATCCTAGATGGAGCATTCCTAAATGAGAACTGGGAGTACGAACTACAAACGAAAACTTTAACCAACCTATACACAGGTCACACCTATCACGTGGATTGGTTAGATGTCCTACAATCCACAATGGGTGCTACTAGTGTAGAGGATCAACAACAAAGAGTTTGTGAGGTCAACCATAGGGGGAGTGCTTTGGGGTGTAGCCTCTCAGCTTTAGACGGCCCAACAAGAGGAAGGAGAGTCGGTGAGAGACTTTGTTAGTCGCTTGAAGCATTTGAATTCTCGTTGTAATCCAAATGAGCGCTTTAGAAATAATAAATTGCTTGATAGATTCATTAGGGGATTATGACATGATGATATCTACAATAGCCTAGTCATTAGAGGTATCACCACTTGGGAAGCAGTCACCACCAATGCGATCCAATCGGAGGATAATTTAATG
Organism: Adiantum capillus-veneris; assembly: GCF_014529385.1. Lineage (NCBI taxonomy): Eukaryota > Viridiplantae > Streptophyta > Polypodiopsida > Polypodiales > Pteridaceae > Adiantum > Adiantum capillus-veneris. The sequence continues at coordinate 141,929,998 of NC_140950.1, read as the reverse complement.
ATTCAAGGAGAAAGAGTGTCTGTTGAGCCTAAGTCTACTAGCTCGCAAGCATTGAGGCATCAACCAATGACCCTAAATCCTATTGCTAAGGAGCCAAAGATATATGAGATGACTTTAACAGAACTCACCAAGGCCATTCAAGAGAGTCTTAGAGACAATCGTGCTACACAAAACCATATGTATCCAAGAAGGGAGCAACAATGGTGCTCAGTATGCTATGGTACGCATAGTAACAGTGAATTCCCTACTTTTAGAGTAAAATTCAATGGTAATTGCAATGCCTGTGGGAGGTATGGTCATCAAGCTAAGGATTGCATAGTATTTAAGCGCGCGATGGCCAATAGACCAACCTTACCATGGACAGACACACCTCGAGTGCCTGGATTGATGCCGGCCCCACCTCTTGAAAAAACGTCACAACACATGGTCCCTAGGACCCAAAATGTTGTTCAAACAACACTCGTACCACCTCCAGTGCTAGGACCGCAACCACCACATCCGAGAATCACTTATGTGAATCAAGTGGGTTGTGAGTCATCTATTTCTTGTTTAGAAGGCTGTTAGGAAGAAATAGACCCTAATATTGCTTATGGGATTGATGTGCTTGAAGAAAGTCCACAATACTACATGGAGGACTATCAGGGACAAGTCAAACATATCTATCAAGTAGCTGCTCTTGCTGCAAGAGGCCAAAACATCCATTACATTGCCAAGAGACCACCTCTTCAATGCTACAAGTGTGGAGGTCCACATCGTGTGGCCGAGTGTCCTATTAGGCTACAAAAGAACACCACACTAATGCAAACCAATCATGTGAGAACTTCTACAATGCCTATACTCATGTGTAATCGATGTGGCAAAGATCACGCCATTAAACTTAATTGAGGTTTACCAAGGAGCCATCACAAAGTACACATGTAGTAACAATAAACGTACTCACACGATCGATGCTCCAAAAACAAGATTATATTCTTGAAGAAAGAGACACGGCATCAATTGCCCAATCTCAGAAGAATAAGAAAACACGAAGAAAGAGATCGCAAAAAGCAAAGAGATCGAGCGAGTCAAGCAATTAAGGAGTTTGGTAGAAGATACCCAAAGGGATTTGGAGCCTGCACCTAGGCAGATCCACATTACAGACACATTGTTCCCTATGCAACAACAACCTCACAAAGTCCATAGACCCTTAGCCATACCTAGTGGCATCCAAGAAGAAAGTGACTTAAAGTCATGGAAAAGTGGGCGTACTCACTTCTTGTTGGAAAGAATGTTTACAGAGGGACTACCTAACCCTATGGAAGAAATGGAGATCCCATCTTCCCCACGTCAAGGGGATGAAGCCCAAAAGGTGTCGTTAAATATTGCCAAATTGATGGATTTCATGGCTTCAGAAGTTAGAACCACCACCATGTCCAAACTATATGGAGATCCTGAGCTATTCTTAGCTCTTCGAGCTTTCCTCAATGAAGAATTGAAAGTCGGGCTACCACAATTTTCACAGATGGATGGAGCTAGGGAGATGCCAATAGAGGAGGAACACTTAGATCCACAACCCAACCTAGATGAGAACCATGTTCTAGAAATACCTGCTAACAAGTTGGGACAATACTTGTTACCATATACATGTGGTAGTGATGTGTGTGAACACACTAGGACCGCCGGGGCATTTTTTCCCTCTTTAGGAGGTTTTTTCCCCCGTGCATTGTATATACGCCCATCACTCTAGGGCTATCTATCTTTCCATTGCACACTAAGTAATACACTCTCTATCGTGTGCCTTGAGCTTCCTTCATCTTCTCCAAGCTGTGTGTGTTTCTCTGCAACCCTAATTCCAACAATTGGTATCAGAGCAGGTCACGTCCTCCCAGGCTTAGTCGCCAGCTGCTCCAGCATACGCCTGCTCACTTTCTCTGATTTCAGTGAGCTTTGGCGAGCGTTCGCAGGTCGACAAATATTTTGGGCGGACTCGTAGAGCTTGGTCTGCTCAGAATTTTGATTTGGGCTCATTTCGGCCTCCGTTTCCACTACAGGCAGTACTGCACAGGCTAATTCGTCATTTTGTGCAGAATTTCTATCAGTGTCGTTTTCTGCATAACAGGTGCCTTATAGTATTCTACGGTTTGTGCTATATAACACAGGTTGTTCCCGCTCCATTTCTCCTATTTTCGGGCAGTTTTCACATCAAGTGCAACATTTACCATGGCTGACAACAACAACACAGATGTGTTCAAGATGTTTGCTGCTGAGGACATGTTGGATGGGGAACACTACCGTATGTGGGCTTATATGATGCAACATGTTCTTGTGTCAAAGGGTGTCCGGAACATTGTGTAGGGCATTGATGTACGTCCTGGTTCTGAGGATGTAGGCGATGTTGAGGATGTTGCAGGTCTTGCTGCAAGGATTGCAGCTGTTAGAGTTGTTTTGCCTACGGCAGAACAAGCTCATTGGGATGTTAAGGATGCGCAGGCTCATGCATTGATTGCGTTGTCTGTGAAGCGCACCATTGTTCCTCACATCCGTTCAGCAAAATCTGCAAAACAGGCTTGGGATATTCTAGCAGGTCTTTATGCAAGCCGCAATGAGGCTAAAATTGCTTTGCTGCGTAAAGAGCTGGAGTCGAAGATTACGCATGAGGAAGATGATATGGACACTTTCCTTGCTAGCGTCAAGGATATCAATGAGCAACTTATTTCTATAGGTGAAGTTATTTCAGACTGTTCCCTTGTGCAGACTGTTCTTGATGCCTTACCAGATTCTTACCAAACTTTTGCTAGTACTTGGAGACTTATGACCCAAGGAAATCCAGAAGTTGTCAAGTTTGATGCATTATGCACATTGCTGTTGCAAGAGTCACTTTCCAGAAAAAACAGGACTAGGCAGCATGCAGTTGAACAGGATTTTATTGCTTCTCAAAGAAAGGGTGGTAACAGCAATGCAGCCACTTCTTATGGTTCTGCTGCGAGTGGCAAAAATTCTGTTCCTAATGCTTTTGCTGGCAACAATTCGTATGGAAATTCTAATGATAAGGGAAAAAAGAAGATGCGTTGCCATTATTGTAAATCCAATGATCACTTGATCAAGTCGTATCCTAAGTTGAAGGACAAAGAGGCTAAGAAGAAAGAGGGTGGTTCCACTGCAAATGCTGGTTCCACTACAAATGCAGCCATTGTTGAATCTTCTGTGAAAGGAGACTGTAATGCTGATGTTGATGCAGAATATGCTTTTAGCGGAGAGTGCACTTACAATCCTGTTGTCCATGATGCATGCTTGTCAGTTGCTGTAGATTCACATGTGTGGTATTTCGGCAGTGGTGCTACAAAGCACATTACCTCACATCGTGAATTGTTTACCTCTCTCGAGTCTATCCCTCATGGGAATTCAGTCACTTGTGCCAACAACGCCTCTTATCCAGTTCAAGGAGTTGGAAAGATTGTGCTCACTGCTGCTAATGGCAGTTCCTTCACACTTGTTGATGCACTTTATGTACCTCGGATCAAGAAAAATCTCTTGTCTGTATCCGCACTTGCTAGACTTGGACTTGTAGTCAAATTTGTGGATGACAGATGTACAGTTCATGATCTCAGTTTCGGTGATGAAATTATTGCATCTGGGCTTTTGTGCCGTGGGCTGTATAAGCTCACTTTGTATGACAAGTGTGCATAAAATTTTGCAAATGCTGTTGCAGATTCAAGGGCTATTTCAGATGCAAAACTTTGGCATGCACGTTTTGGTCATCTGAATTTTGCCAGTTTGCTGCGTTTGCAGAAATCTGATATGGTTGCTTCTTTGCCACCTCTTGAAGCACCTGTCAAACATGTTTGTGAAGGTTGTATTTTAGGTAAGATGCAGCGTTCTTACTCCATTGGTACGAAGTGGGTTTACAAGTTGAAACGCAAGCCGGATGGTGAGATCCATCGCCATAAGGCTCGACTTGTTGCAAAGGGTTATGCACATCAAAAAGGCATAGATTATGAAGAGACTTTTGCTCCCACTTGTCGTATGACTATTATACGTTTTTTATGTGCATTGGCAGCTCATTTTGGTTGGGATGTACATCAATCAGACATTGTTACTGCTTTCTTGAATGGTGACATATTTGAGGAAGTTTATGTAACGCAGCCTCGCGGTTTTGTCATAAAAGGACAAGAGGACAAAGTGTGCAGATGTAAGAAGGCTTTGTATGGGTTGAAGCAATCTCCTCGTGCTTGGTATGAGAAAGCTGACACTCATTTGGTCAAACAAGGCTTTCGTAAGAGTCCAATAGAAAGCACATTGTATGTAAAGTGGGAGGGTGATGTACTTCTCATTGTGGTTCTTTATGTTGATGATTTGCTGATCACTGGACCAAATGAGAGACATATTGCTGAATTTAAGGCTGATTTGAATGCTACTTTCAAGATGAAAGATTTGGGGTTGTTGCATCATTACTTGGGTATACAGTTTAAGCAGTGTGATGGTGGTATTGCCTTGCGTCAGAAAAGTTACATAGAATGCTATGTAAGTTTGGACTTGAGGATTGAAAACCTATTGCCACTCCCATGGAAACATGTTTGAAATTGAGTCTAGATGATGCTGGCGATCCTGCTGATGTCACTCTTTACCAAGCTGCTGTTGGATGCCTCATTTATGTATGCAACACGAGGCCAGATATTCAGTTTGCAGTCTCACAGGTCAGCAGATTTATGCATAGCCCAGGGTCTAAGCATTGGCAGGCTGTCCAGAGAATTTTTCGCTACCTTAGTGGCACTTTACATCTTGGCATGTTTTATCCCAAGGGGGGATCATTGCCGCCAGACTTACATGCTTTTTCGGACTCGGATTGGGCTGGTTGTTTTGACACGAGAGTGTCCACAAGTGGTTTTTGTTTCATGCTTGGCAGTTCATGTATATCATGGTTGAGCAAGAAGCAACCTATTGTGGCCACTTCGAGTTGTGAGGCTGAGTAGAGGGAAGTCTTCACAGCTATGGTTGAGTGTGTATGGCTCAAACGCCTTATGGCTGATCTGGGTGTTGGACAGGACACTGCCAACACTATCTACACTGACAGTCAAAGCGCATTGGCAGTTGCGAGGAACCCAGTTTTTCATGCTCGCACAAAGCACATTGAGGTGCATTACCACTATGTCAGGGAGAGGCTCTCAACAGGAGAGATCAGCTTGGCTTATGTGCCAACACAGGACAACCTTGCAGATCTTTTCACAAAGGCATTGTCTCGTGAGAAGCTTGAAGCTTTCCGCAAAGCTTTGGGCTTACTCCCCTTTGTGGACTGATCCTGTTCTCAGGGCATGGCACTTCCCTTTACTCATGTGCTTGCTCCCGTTCACCGCATCACTCCAGGGGGGATTTGTTACCATGTACATGTGGTAGTGATGTGTGTGAACACACTAGGACCGCCGGGACATTTTTTTCCCTCTTTAGGAGGTTTTTTCCCCCGTGCATTGTATATACGCCCATCGCTCTAGGGCTATCTATCTTTCCATTGCACACTAAGTAATACACTCTCTATCGTGTGCCTTGAGCTTCCTTTGTCTTCTCCAAGCTGTGAGTGTTTCTTTGCAACCCTAATTCCAACAATACTTTGAGGGCGATGAATCCAATGTAGCCATACCAATCAGTACCAAGGGATTAAATGTGAAGGGAATCCTTGATGGTGGCATTGGGGTTAGCATTGTGACTAAAAATTTCTGGGAAACTATGGGAAGATTTCACCTTGGGACCACAACCATAGTAGTAGAGATGGCCAATGGGTCTATTGTTAAACCTATTGGGATGCTAGAAGATCTCAAGATCGAGATCTTTGGACATAAAATAAGAAATACCTCCATTGTTATGGATTTCTCCAAGCACATTATGGTATCTAAGATGATCTTAGGACGTCCTTTCATGAGGGAAGCAAAAATGGTGCATGACTGGTCTAAAAACCATGTCTACTTGCAGTTCCAAGATTTTGTCATTTGAGTGGATCTTGTAACTGGTCAAGCACATCCTCTGGGAAATACATTTATAATTAATCATAGATCTGACACCACAGTTCACTCGGCCCCATTGCAGTATTGTTACACATGTAAAGTGGGCACTGATGTTGGGGAAGATTATCCTTATATGGATGTACTACCTGGGATAACTGACTCGGACAATGTGGATTGGGTCCACTTAGCAGCAACCATAGACACTTGGAGGAGCAGGGGGAAGACCACTCGTACCATTAAATAAGCTAGAAGCAATGCATATTGCTTCTATGACCTACAAGATGAAGGCTTAACTGACATTGGAACCAATAGCGTCTCACAAGACTATAGCCCACACGATTTGGTGTCAGAATCATCAATTGAAATTGACTTTGAGGATGAATAATCTGAGTTAAATTTTAGTGCAAATGTGCGGACAAACCATTCAGGGCCCAATGGTACCCTAGATGACAATCTATCCAAGGGAGCAAAAGACATAAGTAGCAATTCATCTACTGACTCTTCACTAGAGATGGGCCGTAATAAAAAATTAGACAAGAAGAGTAAGAGATATAAGAGGCGACGATATTGAGCAAATGTGCTTGCTAGAATAAATGAAAAGAAATGTACCATAAGAAATCTACCACAGAATGGCTTAACTATATAAGGGCGTCTGAATGCTCATCGGATGTTGGTAGATAACTGGGGTGAATACCTTCAAAGCGTTATGTGGTGCAGTCCACAACCCATTGACATCGCACAATTAGAGGCTACAGAGAAGCCAAAGTTGAGCAGTACCGTAAAAGGAGATGACAAAATTGAAAGTTAGCTCAACAACAAAAGGAATCAGAAGTGAAATCACAGTCCACAGAACAGCAGGACCCCACAGACTTACACCCTGCACCTGAACATTTCAAATCCTAGACCACAAAGGAACGTAAGGTTGTGTATACAAAGGTTCAAAGAAAACCTATCGATGGAAGCAATGGAGTCTATGATGGTCCAGTGATAGTTAAGGAAATAGAGTTAGCATACCTATGAGAAGAGTCCAAACCTGTTTTCATTGCCCAAGATCTGACAGAGACTGAGGAATGTACTTAAAGAAATTCTCAAGGAATTCAGGGATATATTTGCTTGGACATATCATGATATGAAAGGTGTTCCACCTTCCGTGGTGCAACACACAATCCCCATGAATAGCATGGCTAAACCAGTTCAGCAACGACCCTACCTAATCCTAAATATGCAAAGATCATTCAAGAAGAGATTGAAAAGCTTGTGAAACAAGGATTCATATACCCTATTGAGCACTCAAAATGGGTTTCTTCGATAGTGATTGTGCCAAAAAATAATGGTAAACTCAGAGTGTGCGTGGATCTCAAGAAGGTCAATGCTGCCACTAGGAGGGACCATTACCCCTTGCCATATTCAAAACATGTGCTTGAAAGAGTTGCAGGGAAGGAAGCTTATAGCTTTTTAGATGGGTACTTTGGCTACAATCAAATCACAATTGCACTAGAGGACCAAGCCAAAATGGCTTTTATAATCGAATTTGGAGTGTTCACATTTCATGTTATGGCTTTTGGCTTAACCAATGCCCCTGCTATCTTTCAAAGCTTAATAAACACTACCTTTAGAGAATATTTGAGGGAGTTTTGCGAAGCTTTCTTAGATGAACTTTTTGTTTATTCCTCTTGGAAAGAACATATATCATGCTTACAAAAAGTGTTTGAGAAGTGCAGATTGTATCACATCTCCTTAAACCGTTTCAAATGCCAATTTTGGGTTAAACATGGAGTCGTTTTAGGGCATATAGTGTCCAAAAATGGGATTTCCACAGATGAAAGCAAAATTAAAGCCATTGTTGAATTGGTACCAGCTACAAACTAGAAAGGAGTTCAAAGGTTCATGGGTCATGTTGGTTATTACTGGCGGTTTATTTTAAACTTTGTCGAGATAGCTCGTCCATTGTACAAACTTCTTATTGAGTTTCACTGGACCGTGGAGTGTGACCATGCTTATGAGTCATTAAAAAAGACCTTGATCAGCGCTCCTATTCTACAAGTGCCCGATTGGAATGTAATTTTCCATATGCATATTGATGCATCGAACTTTGCTATTGGGTGCGTTCTAGCTCAACCAGGAGAACATAAATTGGACTACCCCATTAGCTTTGCAAGTCGTCAATTGAATGATGACGAGATAAACTACACCACTACAGAGCGAGAAGGTTTAGCTATGATTTATGCAGTAAAGAAATTATGCTACTACCTTCTTGCCAACAAGTTTTTTTTCTATTTGGATGATTAAGCCATGTTGTATCTAGTAAATAAACCTTGTTCCATGGGAAGAATTAAACGATGGTTGTTAATTCTCCTTGAGTTTGATTTTACCGTTGTGGTGATACCTGGAAAAGACATGTCATGGCAGATCATTTGTCTTGCATACCCAATGGTGAAGCCCCTACTGGAGTCGATGATGAATTGCTTGATACTTCTCTATTCATAGTCGATACCATACCTAAATGGAGTGAGAAGATTGTGAACTTTTTAGTTAACGGTTTTCCACCCAAAAAGCTTCGTAAGGACATAGCTCAAAAACTGTTAAAAGAATGTGAACCTTATTCTCTCATTGCAAGAACTCTCTATAGGTTAGGGAAGGACGATATTCTTAGAAGTTGTGCCCGTGAGGATGAGTATTTATACATACTACAAGAAGCCCACATCGGTATAGCCGGAGGAAATTTCTCAGGGGAACTAACAGCTAGAAAGGTGTTGCAATCAGGCTATTGGTGGCCTACCTTATTCAAGGATGCATCATTTTTTGCAAAAGGATGTGATGAATGCCAATGTTACAAGATCACACAACAAAAGGATAATATACCCTTACATCGTGTTAACGTGACTCAACCATTTGAAAAATGGGGTTTGGACTTTGTAGGCCCAATTAGTCCGGCAGCTCGTAGCACTCTCGGGGGATTCACCATGGAAAACTTATCACACCACATAAGTGCAGGGGAGGGGGGTTCTTTTACAAGTTACATAAGCGTATAAGTTAGGGGTAGGCCCCCATCGATAATTTATATCCCATGCTTAAAAATAAGGGAGGGGTTATCATTTTTTATTTTTTTATTCTTTTTTTGTTGGGGGGGGGAGTGAGAAAAGGGGAGAAGTTGCATAAAACCTGACCCGGGTTGATTACTTGCAATGATTGGTCATCGGTGTGCACTAGAACTTGAATGAATTTTGGGGAAGTTTTTTATCAGGTCACACATCAAATTTTGCATCAAGCCGGTCATGGATAAGGGTTGATTTGGAGCAGGTCAAGGATCGATTTATAGTAGCTTTGGATGGGTCAGAGCTGGACAAGTAGCAGAGTGCAGGCTGATTGGACACATAGTTTGAAAAACTAAGACACATTGAGGATACATCTAGTTAACAAAAGTGGTTCCTTGGTATGTTGCCAGTGACTATGCTACACATTCTTTGATTAGTTTTACTCAGTTTGATTATGTGAGACTTGAATTTTATATGTAAGATAGGGGTATGATAGTTTTTTGCATTGATTGTTGTATAAGTGTAAAAAGGGGGGTCATATTCCCTAATACGAGTCGTATATAGGGATTTTAGCAATGTTGTATGCTCGTAGGTGGCATCCCATTTTTATATAGAGTGAATCCCCCCAGGGTAGCACTCAATCTTGATATATTATCGTTGTCATTGACTATGTGACAAAGTGAACGGAAGCCAGGGCAACACGTAAGGCTGATGCAAGGTCAACTGCCAAGTTTCTCTTTAAGAATATTATTACAAGATTTGGTTGTCCCTTTGAGATTGTGAGTGACAATGGTACTCATTTTATAAATGGAGTGATAAAAGAACTCACTACCAACTTCATGATAGCTCACCATAAGTCCACGCCTTATTATCCACAAGAAAATGGCTAAGCTAAGAGTACCAACAAAACTCTCATCTCCATTTTGACAAAGACAGTTGAGGCTCATCGTACAGATTGGGATTTGAAGCTGACTTCAGCTCTATGGGCTTATCGTACTTCTTACAAAGTGGCTATTAATTGTACAAAATTCAAAATGGTATATGGCTAAGGAGCAGTTATGCCATGGGAGTTTGTAATTCCTAGTCTGCGCGTAGCTTCACAAGAAGGTTGGGATGGTAACCCTTTAGTTGAGCGCTTATACATCCTTGAGAGATTAGATGAAGAAAGACAATTGTCTCTACAAAATGCACTTGTGGATAAATATAGAAGGAAGAAATGGTTTGGCCATCATCTAAAGAACAAAGATATCAATATTGGTGATAAAGTCCTTATGTATGGAGTGCGTAACAAAAAGAAAAAGTTGAAATATGCGAAAAAAGGAGGTCCATATAGATTATGTGAAATCACCCTACAAGGTACTATTCGTGTGGAGACTCTTGATGGAGTTGAAACCATTGGATTTCTCAATGGGAGAAAATTTAAACGATACTATGATCCTTTAAGCCAAGAGGAGCTACGTGCCATCCATCAAAAAGAGGCAACCAAGGCACAAACAGAATTGAAAAAGATACAAGCTCAAGCTAAGGTTAAAGAGCGACAACAACGCATAAGACGCCAACGAGAGGCCAACCTTGGAGTTACACATGCATTCCATGTTGAAACGGAGAATGATTGGTTGGACTCTGATACACCTCCACGATACCCTATTGAGCTAAATAGCACCTATGGAAAAGTGCTATATAACGCCTTATTGGACACAAGTGCTAATTATAATCTGCTATCATATGGGGTGTGGTGTCAATTAGGGAAGCCACCTCTATCTGAGAGTATTATTCAAGTCAAGGATTTCAACAAGAAAAAAATTATGGTTTTTGGAATATAGCACACTTCTGCTAGTTATGACAATGGGGTTCTAGCTCATGACTTTTTGGTCATTCCTGGTGGAACTATGGAGGGTAATACAAACCCAGGACGCATGTGGATGACAGCCACCAAATGCACTATTGATTGGGGGACTGGGAGTGTCACAACACAGAAACCAACTATTAGCCCTGCCACTCAAGCCATAGTCCCTGAGATATTGCCTCTTAAGGAAATAAAACCCAAAACATTTCATGTCCAAGAGGTTGCACCATATGTCCCCATAGCCCAACTCTCTAGAGCTTCAACTATTATAGTTGAAATAAAGCTTGAGACACGAGACCCATCCTAATATAACAAAGAAAATGCACAAATAGGTCCCTAAATCTTCTTTAGTGACTATAGCTAGTGCTAAAAGAAAGGAGCCTGGTAAGAGACGTCCCACTCGCCCCAAGAAATGTAAAGAAACGTTGCGTTGTATTCCTAAAAAACTATTGGAAGCCCAAGGCTACTATTGGAATCCCAAGGCTACTATGAAGAAAATTATCAAACCTGGGTGCCAAAATGTAAATTCTGTTCTTACTTGTCACCTACCCATATGAGCCCAATCCTGTAGCTCCAAAACAAATTGATGATCGCGGAAAGGAAAAAATCACGGAATGCTACACACCCGCTCCATAGCTAGTTTGGGTACCAAAGAAAGAACGATTTGTTCCACCTAGCTTAGGAACAGGGAAGTCAAATGAAGCTTCTTTCTCTTCATGTAGTTCCTATATGAAAATAGAAGCTTTAACACAACCTCCACCTACCATTATACATATCCATACAAACAAGGAAGAATTTGCACCTCCCATTGTAAGTTCACCACCTACAATAACGTTGCAAATAAAATCACGGGAGAGTACCTTACCACCCTTGCAACTAGATGAAATACCTAGGGTGGACAAAAACTATTGGTCAAAGTCTTTACCCATAACAACTTGAAACAAATGGTTTCAAAGGGTGATGACATCATTCCAAAAGGTATGATCTATCCAAGGAAGGGGGGAGTGTTTGCTGACATCCATCATTCACTTGCTTCCCTCCCAACCTTCCTCCCTGACCTCTCAATCTCCCAATCTTAGGGAATGTATATATAAAGCCTTATACTCACAAAATCAAGATAAAAAAGTAAGAGCAAGAGCCACCAAACAATAATCTGGAAACTTACAAGTTCTATACATAACACAAAATCATAAAAACACATTATGCACAAGACACGACCTTGTGACACAACCCTTGTAATCTTTGCACTCTAACCATCATCTATCTGTGTGTACAAATATGGCTTGTACCCTCGTTACCTTTCGTAAGTGTTTCACATGGTCTTTCCGGTGCTTGTCTGTGAATGGGATTTGGTAGGTACGCTAGCATGTGAGAGAAATTTCAACGAGTTAGAATGACTGATATGTCTCTTGACCACGACCAATCCATACTTAGTAGAGAGTGTCTCTCCCATTGCACAAGCCTACCCTTTTGACCAAGATGACTATAGGCGTCTAGTGACCTTCTTAGCAAACACTGGTGCCTCTAATGATGAAGACGATTTACATGATTACATGGATGGCGCATATGGTCTCACAAATGATGACTTTGTTTTTCTCGATGATAAGATCTCTACAATATCCTATTCCCTTGACTCTCTAGGGGGAATGAAAATAAATAGGTTAGGGTTCCTTATGTTGTTTAATTGTGTTCAATAAGGGTTGGTACCTCTTCCCACTGATGTGTCTCTAGCAGGTGGATGTTTGGTGGTGACTATTGTGCAGTTTGTGACTATATTAGGATGCCTTCAAAGGAAAACGACAATGAATGTTTACATGTTACAACGGATGTTCTCCATTATATCAGGTGTACTACTTCCTTTTATCTATGCTTTCCATAGTTACATGTTTGCATCCTGTCATTTGAGTTTCTAACAATGCATAAAATTTCTGAAGTTGTGACATTGCCAATTTTGATGCTATAATTTTTTTAAAACTTCTCGTACCTTGTTCTTCTCTTTGAGTTTGGTCTATTAGTTGGCTTTAAGTAGGTATCAGGACCTTAGGCTAAACTAGGCCACTTAATTGTTTACTTTAATTCCTAAATAGACTATTAGTTGTAGTAACTTTAGTAATGTTTTAGGCTATGAGGATATAGTTCTCTCTAGCTTATTCCACCTAAGTGTGACTTGTGTTGTGGAAGTCCATGTGTTAAGCTGGTATTTGAGACCTCAAGTCTCCCAACTACTGGTATTTGAGACCTTGAGTCCCCCAGCGACTTGTAGCAACTATGACCAAAAGAGAGAGAGAGAGAGAGAGAGAGAGAGAGAGAGAGAGAGAGAGAGAGAGAGAGAGAGAGAGAGAGAGAAAGCAAATAGCACAAGTTTCCTTGTATTTTATGTTGATCACACTTAGGATGTATGAGTAACAAGATCACTAGTTTTTAGACCCCGACGAGAATTCCTAGGGTTAACTAGTCTTTAGTCGACATTTTTTAATTAACGTTGGTCAATCTAGTACTTACTTTAGCCCTAACTCTTGTGTCCTTCTCTTAGAGTCAACCTAATAGACCTTAACTCAATTGCATTTCATTCAGGTACTACGCTTGTTCTAGTTGGCAATGTTACAATTCATGAATTTTTTTTGCATTTTCTAGAATATCATGTATGCATCTCACTTATTGCACGCCTGCACATGCTGCCTTTGAGCTTTCACAATGTTGTTTTTCTTCTGCTACTCTCTTGCTACTACAGGTACTCCTACCGTGGATCCCGATGCTGCACTGTTATATTTCGAGGACGGAATCTACATCAAGAAGGGGGACATGCTAACCAACAAGTCAAACAGTGGAGTTAGCACTAGGTGAATAGGAGGCTTGGGGACTGCCTAACGCTCCCTATCGCTTGGTGTTGACCTTGGTGTTAAAGTCATTACAAGAGGCGGTTGAGTCATTACTAGTCGAATAGGAGGCTTGGGGATTGCCCAAAGCTCCCTATTGCTTGGTGTTGACCTTGGCGTCGAAGACATGACAAGCGACAGTGAAGTCAACATTGGGCAAATATGAGGCTTGGGGAATGCCCAACGCCACCTATTGCTTGGTACTGACCTTGGTAAATGGGCGTCGGCCCAGTAAAAATCCACGGATATTACATTGTTTTGAGTCAGGGACCGGGCTTGTCAGTCCAATACAAAAAGGGTAAGAGTGATCACCGATGAGAGGTGCACTCTAACTGGAACATTCAAGGGTTAGTTGGTTAAGCATGGACGCCCAAGTGTGAATGAGCAAGCTCATATAAAAGTCACCTAAAACTCTAAATCACTCATTCTTTCATTTGTGCAATTGAAGAGTGCTCTTGCTCCATCTCTATCTTCTTCCTCATCTCCTTGTGTGTGTGTGTGTGTGTGTGTGTGTGTGTGTGTGTGTGTGCGCGCGCGCGTGAGAGAGAGAGAGACAAAGAGAGAGTGATCGAGCATTGCGACGACGGCATGGTGGAAGCGAGGCGGTTGAGCGCGGCACGACGGTAGCTCCTTCTTCTTCGCGGGGCAAGGAATCCTCCACGAAGGCGAGCGTAGGGCGGTGAGTGACACACCCTTGCTCCTTGCAACCAGTATTTTGCAACCTGTAGAACTCGACACATTCTATACAGAAATGTGCACGTCTATTGCACATGTCAAAGCAAGGGACTTGCCGTACACTGTGTGAGATCCAACTGTGTGCGAGCCACAAATGGCTACAAGCACACAACCAAACTAATCTAGCAAGTTCAAGAGAGCAAGGGTGTGTAACTCACCGCCATATGCTCGCCTTCGTGGAGGATTCCTCGCCGCTAAGAAGAAGGAGCTACCGCCGTGCCGTCATCGCAATGCTCGATCACTCTCTCTCTCTCTCTCTCTCTCTCTCTCTCTCTCTCTCTCTCTCTCTCTCTCTCTCGCACACACACACACACAAGGAGATGAAGTAGAAGATGGAGATGGAGCAAGAGCACTCTTCAATTGCAGAAATGAGAGAATGAGTGATTTTTAAGTTTAGGTGACTTTTATATGAGCTCACCCATTCACACTTGGGTGCCCATGCTTAGCCAACTAACCCTTGAATGTTCCAGTTAGAGTGCGTCTCTCATCGGCGATCACTCTACCCTTTTCCTATTGGACCAACAAGCTTGGTCCCTGACTCAAAACAATGTAATGTCTGAGGATGTTTACTGGGCCGACGCCCATTTGCCAAGGTCAGTACCAAGTGATAGGCGGCGTTGGGCAGTCTCGAAGCCTCATATTTGCCCAGTGTTGACTTCACTATCGCATATCATGTCTTCGACACCAAGGTTGCCACCAAGCGATAGGAAGCTTTGGGCAATCCCCAAGCCTCCTATTCGCCTAGTATTGACTCAATTGCCTCTTGTAATGACTTTAACACTAAGGTCAACACCAAGCGATAGGGAGCGTTGGGCCATCCTCAAGCCTCCTATTCGCCTAGCCAACTAACCCTTGAATGTTCGAGTTAGAGTTCACCTCTCATTGGCGATCACTCTTACCCTTTTCCTATTGGATTGACAAGCCCAGTCCCTAACTCAAAACAATGTAATGTTTGTGGATGTTTACTGGGTTGACGCCCATTTGCCAAGGTCAGTACCAAGTGATAGGTGGCGTTGGGCAGTCCCCAAGCCTCATATTCGCCCGGTGTTGACTTCACTGTTGCATGTCATGTCTTCAACACCAAGGTCAACACCAAATGGTAGGGATCTTTGGGAAATCCCCAAGCCTCCTATTCGCCTAGTATTGACTCAACTGCCACTTGTAATGACTTTAACACCAAGGTCAACACCAAGCGATAGGGAGCGTTGGGCAGTCCCCAAGCCTCCTATTTGCCTAGAGTTGACTTCACTGTCTGACTTGTTGGTTAACAATGAGCACCTATGTAAGCACTTGGAAGTTTTCAAACCACCTGAAGGTGATTGAAAGTGAAAAACAAACCACTTAATGACCACTTTCAATCTTTTTAGGTGGTTTTAAAGCTTCAGGTGGTTTGAAATCTGCTAAGTGCTTTGGTAAGAACCTTGAAGATTTCAAACCACTTGAAGATGATTGAAAGTGGTTTGATGACCCTTTTCAATCACATTTAGGTGGTTTTAAGTGCTTCAGGTGGTTTGAAATCTGCCAAGTGCTCAAGTGAGAACTATGTTAGCACTTGGAAAATTTCAAACCACCTGAAGGTGATTAAAAGTGGTCATCAAACCACTTGAAAGTGGTTTGATGAAATTTTTCAACCACTGTTAGGTGGTTTTAAGTGCTTCAAGTGGTTTCAAGTAGTTCAAAGCCACTTTCAAACATGCAAAACCACTTCTAAGTGGTTAATGTTCCTCTTGAGTGCTTTTAAGAACCCAAGAATTGGGTGTTATCCGGTTGAAGGTGATTGAAAGTGGTAAACAAACCACTTGAAAGTGGTTAAATAACCACTTTCAATCACCTATAGGTGGTTTAAAGTGCTTGAGTGAGGACCTATGTAAGCATTTGGAAGATTTCAAACCACCTAAAGGTGATTGAAAGTGGTTTGATGACATTTTTCAATCACCTTCAGGTGGTTTAGAGTGCTTCATGTGGTTTCAAGAAGTTTAAAGCCCCTTTCAAACATGCAAAACAACTTCTTAGTGGTAAATGTTCTTCTTATGTGCTTTCACAAACACGAGAGTGGGTGCTATAACTTGTAAGTGATGGTACCAACCATTTTGGTTATTTGTTGTCACATTATCTCTTTATTGCCTGCTTTTTTGTGCAATTGGAATTTTACAGGCGATTTCAAGAAAAGCATCCGACGGTGCACATTTCGCTGAGATGCTTTGAGAATTTGAAGCCCTTTTTTTAAAAAAATTTGCGGGACCGCAGTACCTGCTGCTGCAAATATCATGTGCAAGCTGTCTACTTGAAAGATGCTTTCAACCAAATGCGTCAAGGTAGGTTTGGAGTACATGGAGAATCTTGTCACTGTGCTTGTGACGTTTGTGACCCTGCAGTAAGTGGCAGTATATGTGTGGCTGCAAAGTAAACATTTGAGAGCCTCCCAACACTATGGGAGTCCTTTTTGTGTCCTAAAACAAAAAAAATCCATGTTTCATTTACACATCTGCTTGATGGGAAAATGCAATTGGTGTGGTGCCAAACAACTCAGATGTTGTCCTCTTGAAGTACACCGACAATTTTCAGGTGGCTGGAAAGGTTTTTGTTGGTGTGTGGAGACACAATCTATACATGAAGATGGTCAGCACCACAAAAGGAAAGATCTTGTTATTCAGCAGATTGGGTGCTCCACTTTCATTTCATTCATGAAAGACAAGCTGACCAAGTTTATCAAACATAACAACATCTACAAATGGCAGGCCAACCAATTCAAAGAGTGTCTACAGAGTTTTCCAAGTGATGTCGTTGTCTCTGTCGTGGACTTTGCAAAAAATTACAATTTTAAAATTCAGAATGAGATCCAATCCATGCACTAGTATTCTAGTCAAGTGAGCATTTTGGTCCACATCTGCTATGTGCGCTCGACAATGGGCGACATCATAAAAATTCTCCATTTTTATGTATCCGATGACAATGTGCATGCGTTCAACACTGCTTTCTTTTGCATGACCAGTGGTTGAAGGACCAGGGTTTTTGTTTAAAGCCACATTGGGTATGGTCTGATGGTGCAGCATCACAATTCAAATCACGAAGGCCTTTCTTCTTTGTTGTAAGGTTTTCTCAGCTTACGGGTGGGCTTGAGATGATGCACAACTATTTTGGGTCAAGTCATGGAAAAGGTGAACATGACGGTGTTGGCACAGTCATAAAGAGGGAATCAACCCATGAGCAATTGAAGTTGGATGGACACTCGGGCCCTGTATAATGCAGCAATAGTGGTCAATTATCTCACCCTAATGAACAATACGAAAGACTGTTGGTCATCTATGAACAAGGTCGATAGGGTCTTCTGGGAAATCAAGGTGGGTGATGTGCTGAGAGATATAGAGTGGGATTGCAAGAAAATCAATGGATCACGTTTGATGCATTGTGTGAATGGTTTCTCTTCAACAGATATGACTACACTGAGGTGTAGAAATCTGTCCTGCTTTTCTATCATGCTTGTGTGCATGGTCAATGGAGAAGATGTGCAAACAAATCTCACATAGAAGCATGGATACTTGAGGATCATACCAATAGAGGCTGACATAGATGAAGATGTTTCAAGTGACGAGGAGATTGATGCACCTATGTATGTTGGCCATCATGATGATTTGAGCGATGCCTTACGAGTTGGAGATAATTTTGCAATCAACGCTGAGGAGGAAGACTCTAGTTTTTATATACTGAGGTGTTGCACGGAGAATAGGCTATCCACCGCGACTCAGAAGGATGCGTGGCACTATCAGATAAAGAAGAACTCCTTTTATGTTGAGGGGCGCTTTTATGATAAAGTCGAGGGACGTTCCGATCGATATGTTTTATTAGATGATAGGCCTCATACTTCCATGTACTCGCACCTAATTCGATGCCTTAAGTTCCCCTTCTATCCTGAGAGAAATGAGCCTAATGTCTACACTTTGAGCGATACCGTGTATGAGCACATCTATAATAGCATGCCCTCTGATAGCAAGCTGATTGAAAACACATTGACCTCATAAAGTATAATTGGGTACCGCTTTCTTGTATCTGTTCCTCATAAAAACTTATGTTCCTTATCCAAAAGCTGAAGTGTTTCTAACACTTTTTTATTCTTTTGAGTACATGTAGCTTACAACTTGCCATCCACTTGCAAGTGCTTTAAACTACCTTCAACCAGATTTTACAAAAATATCAAGCCATTTAAGCCACCCAAAAGTTGTCAAGACATCCTTATATACGTAGTTTTGGTATCATTGACCACCTACAAGTGCTAACTAAACCACTAGCAAGTGGTTCAAAACCTTTCCAAACCACTTTCAAATCACTTGCACGTGGACGAGAAGACCTAGCAAATGATCTAGAAGGCCTTTGCAAGTGCTTTAGAACCACTTGTTTGAATACGTAGTGTCGATCTCATAGACCACCTGCAAGTGCTATCTAAACCACTATCAAGTGGTTCTGAACCACTATCAAGTGCTATTTTAACCACTAGCAAGTGCTATCTAAACCAATGGCAAGTGCTTTCTTAACCATTGGCAAGTGGTTCCTAACCAGTGGCAAGTGGTTCAGAACCACCTGCAAGTGCTATCTAAACCACTAGCAAGTGGTTTTGAACCACTGGTAAGTGATATCTTAACCACTGGCAAAAGGCTATCTTAACCACTGCAAGTGGTTCTGAACCACTGGTAAGAGGTTCTTAACCCACTGGCAAGAGCTATCTTAACCACTAGCAAAAGGTTCATAACCACAACAAGTGGTCCAGAAGGCCTTTGCAAGTGGTTCAGAACCTCTTTCAAGTGGTTCTTTACCACTTGCTTGTGGCTACCAGTTTACATAATGCAAATGGTTGTCAACCACTTGCATGTGGTCCACAGTTCACAAGTGGTATAGCTTGCACTTCTGCCCACTAACCGCTCATATTTATCTTCTACAAAATCCCTAAGAAAAACTGCTAAAACAATTTAAAATCAACTTATAATAAGACATCTTGCAAGGCACACAACAAAATGGTCGATTGAATAGCAAATCATGTTTCTACATTAGAAATCGGTATTGAATTCCACAATACAATGTCGGCTTTTTCCCCATTTTACAAAAAGAAGTCCTCATCATGAGTTACACTATCAAACTCATCATGGGTATTAAATACATAAATGATCACAAGTACACAACTCTTAAGATTTCTATTGAGACCAAAGATCAGAAGGTGGCCTTTTATAACGTGTTTGTGGGGGTGGCGAAGGCAACACTTTGCCTTTGCCGCTTGATAATTTTTCCCTCACAGATTCAACTTTTCAAAGAGTCTGCCACCCTCTTCTTCTAGCATCCAGTTACAAGCAGTGATCAACTCCGATTGATTATCTGTTTTCTTCCACTCATAGACAAATGGCAAAACTTCATGATGTATAAACCTCTCCCATTGGTTTTCCGTCTGGTCCTCTAGAGAAGGCAAGATACCATAGGAGTCTTCATCGTTCAAGCAGCACCTCAGATATTTGTCATCTAGTAGGAGGGTGTTATCTTTGTTGAATTGTGGGAACTCATTCCAAAAAGTGCCCAAGACTAGAAAGAGCATCTGTTCCCCTTGCTCGTCAAGCCATGAGCTTCTACTGCATGCCTCCTTTGCAATCCACCCATTCAAGCACCTGCGGGCCTGAGGCAAGCACAATTCTAACCTCTTTTCCACGTCTCGGTAAGGGCTTGTGTTCCAGACGTACACTTCAACAACCTGGCTATCCCCAAGAACAAACCACTCTGCAAAATGGTGCACATAGTGGTTCAGATTGTTGTCCTGCTTCACCTTCCGAAAGTGCAGCATGTCCATGTTAGGCGGGCTTGGTCCCTCTCTCTTGTCATGAGTGACAATAAGCAGATCATTATTATTAATGATCAAGGCAAGTCTATTATCCTCCGAAAGGTGAGGGACGTGAAATTGAGTTACTAGGGGTGTCTCCCAATCAAAGTGCCCCAGGTCTTCTTGAGCACAATGTCGGTGCCCAACATTACCAATCACTTGTAATTTTACTACAGTGCCCAAAAAACCACACCCACTAAATTGTAGTGAAGATTGACACCATGAGACAAAAAATGTGTTTTATATTCACAATAAGTAAATAGCATAAAAAATCACATGGAACTTAAAGTTTTCGATGTGCGCGGGTTTTGGGGGGTTTTTTATTAGTATTTTTCTTTGGATTTGGATGATGCACTCCTTCCTCTTGCTGTCGCTTGCGTTTCTTCCTCAAGGTATCTGTAATTACTAGTAATGTCTCCACATCCTCTGCATCCTCCAGTTTATCCTCTGGCATCACAATAACGTTTAGCGGAAAAAATCAAAATCTGCTCGAACAAAAATGAAACACTACATATATGTACTTCATTACCTTCCTGGTGGTTGGTTGAGAGCTTGGTGGAGTCATGTCCAATAGTTTCCTTGCCACGGTTCTCAACCATGAAGGGTTCAGCCTCGGGGTCCTCCACTCTATCCCCACTATTTACAACAGCGTTGCCATGCTTAAAACCCTCAGATAGCTCTATGTTGTTCTCGTCAAGTTCAGATAGTTCTCTATTGATCTCATCAAGCTCAAGCAGACGAGAACTTTTGTCATCATTGGTTTCTGTGAAGAAAAAAATCATGTTAAGGGACTTCTCTCATGACAAGTGGATTTAAGCTGAGTATAGTGAACCCACCCTCCGGCTCTCTGTACTCAATTTCGAGTGCCGAGCACTTGGCAATTTCTGGAATCTTTACAGTGCACATTGGGTGAGTGCACTCTGCCATAGTGCCGCATAGAACCTCAAAGCGAGAAGAACCCTTCCATGTGGTTAGCTAAGAGGGGTTTCCCACATGCAACAGAGTCACCCCCAATACACAAAAACGGTTTCAAAACAGAGGCTTTAGTCGGTGGTGAGGAGACAATGATGCCTCTACCCTTCTCCTGGATATATTGGATGGTTGTATCCATAAATTCTCTTCAAGATGTCAAGGCTTCTAATTCAAATTCCAAAGCCATATTCCTTTGCTGCCAACCATATCATAAACAACAACGGAGAGTAAGATCATTTCATGCTTGAATGGATTTAAGCACACAAGCTTGAATGGTTCTATTCAACTTCTTCTAAAGAATTCAAAGAAAATTAAAAAACGCTTGACAAATCTTATTAAAACGCTTTCTAGTCATTTCTTAGCGCTTTCTAACAAATTGTTTAGCACTTTTTAACCACCTGTTGAGCACCATTGACCACTTCAGAGCACTTTCTAACCACCTGGTCACCACTTTCTAAGCACCTAGCTACCACTTTCAAAGCACTTTCAAAGCACATTCATAGCACCTGGTTACCACTTTCTTGGCACCAAAAAGCATTTCAAATCACTTCCTGACCACCTATTGATCAACAGTAAGCACTTCAAAGCACTTTCTTCAAAGCACCTGGTTACCACTTTCTTGGCAACCAAAATCATTTCAAACCACTTTCTGACCACCTATTAATCAACAGTAAGCACTTCAAAGCACTTTCTTACCACCTAGACACCACTTTTACTCTTTGTGAGCAGTTAAAGTGCTTCAGATTGCAGATTGGTTACTTAAAAGCACTTTGAAGTACTCTCTAAGCACCATTCAGTATGGTGGAGCACTTTCTAACCACCTGGTTACCACTTTCTTTGCACCATAAAGCATTTCAAATCACTTTTTGACCACCTATTAAGCAACATTGAGCACTTCAAAGCACTTTCTTACCACCTAGTCACCACATAGTGCTCCTTGTGAGGAGTTTAAGCGCTTCAAAGTTCTGATTGCTTCCTTGAAAGCACTTTGAAGTACTTTCTTAGCGCCATTCAGCATTGTGGAGCACTTTAAAGCAGTCTCTTCACTCAATCCTTACCACTTGGTCAAAACTTCATATCCACCTAGAAAGCAATATAGAGCTATATCAAAGCACTTCAAAGTACTTTGAAGGACCCTTTCAGCACTTTGAAACACTTTCTTACCACCTATCAAGCATTTTCAAGCATATTGCAGGCACCGTTGAGCACTTCAAAGCACTTTTAGGTGCTTTTAAGGCATATATTAGCACTTTCTAGGCACTTGTGAGCACTATGAAGCTTTTTCTAACCACTTGGTCAGCAATTCCTACTCCAAGTAAGCAGTTTAGACCTATCTCAAAGCACTTCATAACATGAAGCACTTCTAGTCTTAAGTCCAACCACTTGGTCGGCACATTCTCCTTATCTATTGAGCAGTTTGAATTTATCACAAAGCACTTCTAGGCACTTTTAGTAGCAAGCTGATCTGCAAGGAGTCCAAATCTTCTTTAAGCCGCCCTAAATCAGTAGTGACACCTACCTTGGACAACATCTTGGTGATAGCTGTGACCTCTATCTCTTTGTGGTCTACCTCCCATGGATCTGAATTAGGTGAGGTCTTGAGCACCTCCAGCTCCTTGTTTAGTTGGTCCAATTTCCTGTAAAAGTCATACCTGAGACAGACATAAGTTGAGGCTGCCTCGCCTCCCTCTATGAACCCGAGCTCTGAAAGGATCCCAAGTATCAGTAGGTGGTAGGGTATCAATACCAACCATACCAGTTTAGGTGCCACGCCTCTTTGATGCCCATCATCGGATGTTTAGGCAAAGCCAAGGCAAAATCCTCGATGTGTTAGCCGTGTAGGTCATTCAACACCCGACTCACTAATCGTGTGGATGAGCCTAACAAAAAGAAGAAGACCTAGGCAACACCCCCGATCTAGCAAATCCCCAGGTCAATGAACCTTTAGTTTAAGGCTAAGCGATGTAGGTGATCCTAGTCTCGTAGCGACGCTGCCACGAGAAACATAACACGTGAGTCCAATCAAAATAACACTTTCCATATGCACAAACAATCCTTTTCCAAACAGTTAGACTATATAGGGTCTCTACCCTTACACGTCTTCCATAACCATCCAAATCACTTCATGATCCAATCCCAAAGCCATAAACCGTACTCCAATCACTTCACATGGGTGAGCACTCCACCCAACTCGGGTGAGGCACGACCAATTCTGCATAACCACTTTATAACATAACATGGCTGCAAAAAATTCGGCAGCATTTTGACATCATAACCATATCTAGAAAAAAAAAACCATGAGCCACACCGGCTTACACCATAGAATATCAACCATAGTCCATAAGGAAATCTCAGTCCTAACCACAAATCATAATCACACCGAACCAACTCCCACACTTGGAGTTTAGCATATCCCCTGCAGTCAATTGGAGTCCATACACATATGACTCTTGAGACATGATTCTTTCATGCATAAAAAGAGTCCGACCAGCAACTAATCAAAATCCAATTTTGACAATAACAGATAGAGTACATCTTCACAAATTGCTTTGAGGGGTGTGAAGTTTTCATATTTCATTTGACATACATGTCATAAGACACATAGTACGGTGAATTTCACATACATAATAGCTCCTTGTTGGTAGACACTATGGCAAATGTAGCTTGTCACTCATGAAAAATCTCTTGTGAAGGGGCAAAAAAGAAAGCAGCATAGTGGGCTTATCATTAGAGCCGCCAAAGTAGCTCTATCTTGAGTCATTTAAGACTATGCATGGTGGTAATACGACACCTTAATTTCTAATGGAGTAGTGGGAATTGTTGCTACGTTCGGACATCATATGTGACATCCGACACTCTTAGTAAATGACTAGTTAAAAATTTGTTTGGTAGGTTGCTAGCCCACATGCTCTCTGTTAATGATGACCACTTGTAATTGCTGGTTGTACCTAATCTCTACCAGATATATACCACACTCGCACCCACACTTGCTTATTTAATATAGATTCTATTATCCCTATTCAGTCCTTCTCCACTCGGCTTACGTATCTGTTCGATGTTTCTTTGGAATCTAGTTTAGCCTTGCATCAAGCAATTTCTGGCTATGGCTGAAAATGTCTCGAAATGTACTATGGGCACCCTCTGTCTTGATCGAGGGGGGGAGTATATGTCTCATGAATTTAATGCATTTCTGGCTAGTTGTGGGATAAAAGACTAATGTATAGTGCCTTATACGACTTAGCAAAATGGTGTTGCTGAGAGGAAAAACAATTCACTTACAGAAATGGCACAATGTATGGTCAAAAGTCAAGCTTTGCCGCATTTGTTTTGGCTTGAGGCCATCATGTGTGCCACTTATGTACTTGATAGGTGTCCTACAAAATCTTTGCAGTCTATTACTCCATATGAAGCATGGCATGATAGAAATCTTTCTATTGAGCACATGCGTGTTCTTGGTTGTTTGGATATGCTTTGGTGCCACAAACACAGCGCAGAAAAGACGAAGGAAGCTCAAGGCACACAACAGAGAGTGTATTACTTAGTGTGCAATGAAAAGATTGCTAGCCCTAGAGTGATGGGCGTATATACAATGCACGGGGGGAAAAAACTCCTAATGAGGGGAAAAATGCCCCAACGGTCCTAAGTGTGTTCACACACATCACTACCACATGCATATGGTAACAGTCTGCTGATGGATTTTTGGCTAAATTTCATTCACAATCATCCACAAGTCTCCAACACTCGTTTTCAAGCACTTCTACCAATTTCCATGCAAAAATATGCTTAGAATCACAAGTTTTCCTTTTTTCTTTTGTTTTCGACTCTCCGTCTTTTGTCTTTTGAGTACCAAGGGTTGATCAAAACCCTAGTCCCATGGTGTAGTTAGGGTAAAACACCCCTTCTAAACACTCTGGTGCAGTTAGATTTGTCAAATTTGGCCTCCATATGCCTCTTGAGACATCATACGCGTATGATGTCCAAGTTTGCATAATTTCAATTTTTCTACGCAGAACTCTTGCACAAGCCCTCTTATATGCACAACATCAATCAATCATGTAAAAATGTCAACAAAAACATGTTTATTGCATTTTTATCCTCAAAATCAACTTTTTAGAGATTGTGAATGCACATAAGCACTTCAGCAAATAAATCAATGCTGAATAGCTCTAGATCAGAATCGGGTCACTTACCTAAAGCTACTCCTACACATCATATGGGGTTTTGCATTTATGAGTAGAAAAACGCTTCATTGCCACACATGGACTAGCAAACGCTTTTATCACCTCACAAATCACTTGACCACCAACAACTACTCTAATCTACAACTAATACTACAAATCATGACCATGCCAGAATTGTATGAAACTTAAGGAACACCATACCCTCATTAGGATACACATGTCTACACTCAAAATACTCACTCCAAACCCATCTGCGGAAAACGCGTATGAAGATAGAGCAAAATTTTGGAAGTGTCCAAAACTGAAATCTATGATTACATATGCATAGCTTATGTCACCACGATTCTAATGACTACTTATACACAGAAAATACATTGTTTGATACACTCTACCACAAATAGTTTGTAGATGCGTTAGCACATGTGCTCCATTTTGCATTGAATTCTTGGCGTTGTTGCGTAGCTCTCTTCAAGCCTTTCACAATGGTGCAGTCGAATCTCCAATGCAATGAGCGAGCAGGAAGTGGCGTCAGGATGAAGCTCACACTCTCTCTCTTCTCTCTCTCACACAGTCGATGGCAGCTCAAAACTTTGATTATGATAAAAGTTCTCTTTACAAAATGACCTAGGTACTTATATACTAAGGCTACCAAGGTTAAATTTTAAAAAAAGAGTTCAATGGGTCAAATGGATTTGTATTTACAATATGGAAGTGCCATTGCACCCCGGCTCCTACAACTAGAATAGCTACTCATTACAAATGATGTTTTTAACCATAATCCACATCATTTCATAATTCAAAAAAAAAAAGTCTTCGGTACGAGGATTGAGTTATGCCGTACTCTTGACCCATGGGTCAACATTTATGCACAACACAACGTGCATGCAACTACACAGAGGCTTTTAGAGCAGTCAAGGATGCCACAATGTCCATATTCAACGCCATGTATGGTCTTGATTTAAATGCACATCCAACCAAAGGGGATATTGAGCAAGTTGCTGCTATTGCCAACAATGCAATCATGATTTGGGGGGAACATGGTTATTGCACCCCACAAGAATGTGCAGCCTCGAACGACATGTGGAGGCTTGTGTAGAAGTGTGGATGACATACATTGCTGCGTAAGGACAAGCCAATGGAGCCGCCGATGAAAACAACAAAGCCGACAATGACAACAATGACACTAGCAGTGATGAAAACTAGATTTCACCCTTCTTTGCTAGTGTTAGAGAAATGAATCCTTGACACCATATGAGCATATTGTACTATTTTGTTTTGGGTCTGTATCTATCTTATTGTAGTTGTTGTTTTAAGATGTGTACTTTCAACCCTTTTAAGATTAGTCTATGGGGTTTTGTTATTGTGGTCTTTTAATGTTGTTCAAGGTTGAATGGGATCATTATAGATTGTTAACCGTTGAAATTGGCTTGATGCAAACGGTTAACAATCGATAATGATCCCATTCAACCTTGAACAACATTAAAAGACCACAATAACAAAACCCCATAGACTAATCTTAAAAGGGACGTTGATGTATCATTGTCCGGTTGATGGATAATCTTGTTGCATGGTGTATAACATGATGTTTGAAAAGAGTGTGGGTGCTTTGATCTGGGTATATTTTTAATGTTTGTATACCAGTGTGCATGTGGAGAGAGATTTATCAAGTTGGTGGTTAAGCTTGTTGCCCAACGTATATCATGACGTTTGAGAAGACTATGTGTGCAATGTTCGGGTGCATTTATGTGCTTGTATGAGTGTTACAGTATATGAGGGAGGCAAAAGAGAGAGAGAAATATTTGTAAATGATGGATGTTTGATCAAGGTGTGTTCGCCAAGAGATTCAATGTGTGTGTGTGTATGCGCACGAGAGAGAGAGAGAGAGAGAGAGAGAGAGAGAGAGAGAGAGAGAGAGAGAGAATCTTTTTGGAATCCTTAAAAGGTATGTTACGAAAGCCTTGCTCCCATTGGTCTTTATGAACTATTCCATAGAGCATCTAGAGGCTTAAAAGGCCCAAAATTGAGTTCAAAATTTTCCTGATGTGGATATCCTCTTAAGCAAGAAAATGTGAAGGAGAAGCATAGGAAAAACATCAAGTGTTGCGTTGATGGAAACTAGAGGAAGACGAAGAGAGAATGCACAAAACAAAGGAGTCGTGATCATTTAAGGCATGGCAAGTCACAAACAAATTTTGCTCTAGAGTGTTGGTATTGCCACAAGAAGGGCCACGTCAAAAAGAATTGCTTGTCCAAGAAGACAAAGGAGTCCGAGTCTCAAGACTGCAAACAAATATCCAAGACCAACGTGGCATGTAAAGTGCTTTAATTATTTCATTGGGAAAGGTGTCAAATTCTTGGATCCATTCCGTGCAACACCCCACCAAAAGTATTTCCAACATTATATCAAAGGTAATTTTGGGTATGTGTATTTGGGGGATGATGAAGCTTGTGAAATTGATGGAAGGTCTCAAAAGGATCTTTGGTAGTTGTTGCAAAGGGACACAAGGTGGGTACACTCTACTTGTGTACGGTTAGCATACAAACTTCCATTTGTGCAACATCTATAGAAGTTGATGTTGTGGTACAACACTATCGGCTTGGGCATATGAGTACCAAAGGAATGCAAATCCTGCAATCAAAGAAACTCCTACCAGGTTTTGAAGGAAGTAGACTTGGAGTTCTGTGAGGATTGTGTTTTCTTGTGTATGCTCTCTCTCTCTCTCTCTCTCTCTCTCTCTCTCTCTCTCTCTCTCTCGTGTATGTTATATCTCGTACATCACTCTAGTTGCTAATTAGTAACCCCTTACTAATCCTATCCGAAAAGCCTAAGTCCGAATGGAGCATTTGATCCATGATGCCATATCTCGGATGATCACTTATTGCAACGTACATTCACAAAATGGGCAAAGCAAATATGCTCTATCTTAATTTCATTAGATGGAAAGGGGAGACTCTCTCTAGATACAATGGCCTATGATTGCATCATGAAGGCATGTGGGATTCAGTAAGAAGTTGAAGTGGGAAAACACATATAGCTTTGAGAGTACAAGAAGTTGTTAAGAAGCTTCTACTTTGGAATGCCATATGTAAACTACATTTATTACAACGTATGTTCATCGTGTGGTTCAAGGTGTCACACCCGCTTTATGTAGCTCTTTAACCACAGACCATTGTGGGAGGTAGTTTAGCAGGTAGTCTATCCCACTCTCATCCCACTATAGGTATAATGATGGACAAAGACCTCCTTGTACATTGCCTTTGAGCCATTGAACTCTTTGACAATATTATACATTTGCCCATGGATCCTACTCACATATTTATATTGCTTGAGGTGTTGTGCTTTCATTCCTTATATTGGTTAATATTGCAAATTGGCAACATGCATTTCTTATATTGGTTATATTGTAAATTGGCATATGCACCTCTTATTTGAAGATAACAATGAAGGCTCTTGAAATTCATACTTGCTTTAGTATTTGGACTCGGGTATCATTAAGGTGACTTGTATTCAGGCTTAAGTAGAGAGGGAAGGGGACAAGATGGGATGTGAGCCGAATAGGATAAAGAGGAAAAAGCCAGCTGCATGTGTGTTGCGACAAGAGATATATGGGTAGGAGAACGCAATGCCGAAGAGGAAAGAGGTAAAACGTCGATGAGATTCGACTCTCTCTCTCTCTCTCTTTTGCTGATGTGGTGAATTTTGGCATGCAATTTTTGAACGGGTTAAGGTGCTATTTGAATGTCTCAAAAGGTTGTGACAAGGTATGAGAACGTGGCAAGAGGGCACATGTCTACCTAGTGGCGGTAGGGGCCCCATAGTGGCAATCCCTTCCTTCTCTGTTCTAGTTCACTTCAATGGGGTCATCCCAATGTAATTGTGCCGACGGAACGTGGAGCTATGGCTCGCCACAATTGAGTTTGCAAGACCTTCCTTGTCTGCTCTAGTTCTGCTTCAATGGGGTCATCCCAATGTATAATTGTGTCGATGGAATGTGGAGCTATGGCTCGCCACAATTGAGTTTGCAAGACCTGCATGGTGTAGGAAGTGTGCCCACAAAGCCCTACAACTAGCAAAGCCATTCCTCACCACATAGATGAAAAGAAGTCAGTTATTGTACGAGAGCAAAACCAACTTTCATGTGCAACTATGGGTTATCTTTGCTTAGTTGCAAGGCTCGGTTGCAAATGAATGAAAACATTAGTTACGTAGAATATAAAGAGAAGCAACACAATGAAAGTATTTTACCAGAAATAAAAATTGCCAAGGATACCTTGAAGGTACATTACACCTTGTGCACCATGGGAAGGATCTTGATTGGCTTAAAAAAAGGTTTAATTGACAAAGACTTTTTCTCAAAATACACAACCAATTAAACAAAGATTGGATGGTTTTAATGTTCCAAAGGGAAGACTACCAACACGAAAATTACTACTTGTTGTTGTGCTTGCACTCAAATGAGTAGTCTTTTTGGTAATTTTGACTTCAAGAAGGAATCATGCTTGAAGCTATAAAAATATATGATGGGAACTCACAGTACATAGAAAACTTAGGTACCCTCCGCATGGGGGGGCGGTAATCGTAAAAGAAGGCTTGATTTGAATCGAGTAGTCTCACACACGTCCATTGGGGCTGGGTAATCTGCGAGGATTCTAACATGACCTCTTTGAAGTGCAATTAGTGGAGGGGAGAGGGGTAACTCAAAACAATCACCCTCCCCTCGCCCCCTTTCGGTGTGGAGGTGCCCTTAAAGCCCTATGTTGGGTGATATTGACCGTTGTTTGTAGGGCCCAAGATCAATTTTCCTTGAGCAACTTTCCGCCAAGAGGGACAAAAATATTTTTACAAATGGCAAGATTCTTTTATTTACCACTCATTGTTTGGAGAACCTGCCACTTTCGGCGAGCAAGTGAAGGTGGTAGCTTCACGCAACGTCGATCAAGCAGGCATCAGCCATGTCTTGTCGCTTCTTTGGTTCTCCTGTTGCGCTCTCGGATACGTGCTCTATTTTTCCATTCTTTATTCCCCTCAAGTCTTGTCAGACCGTGAAGGTTCTCGCACCCCTCCGCTTTTTCTCGTTCTTTCGTTGTCTAAGACTAAGACTTGTCTTTGCGTGCCTGTCGATCATACATTACCTTCGGTCATATGCTTAACGTCAATCGGGGTAAGCTAATCTTTTCTGTTGTATTGGAGATTGATGAGGGACGCTGCACGGAGATTTCTTAGGAAACAGACAGGAATTCAGCGATCTTGCTCTGATCATCAGCAGTGATTGCTTCACGCCTTTAGGGGTCTACCGTGCAATATGCGCAACATGCCAGCAGAAGATTGTGCGGAGAGAGGAGGACTATGGGAAGCTGATGAGGCCTGCGGTGAAGGTGGAAATGGTACATCTTCCTCTCACAGGCACAAGGATCCGCAGTGCATCATGCCAGATGGTCATAGCTTGACCTCCTCTATGATCACGGAGCTTCTATATAACATGAAAATGGAGTCAGAAAATGTATCCACAGGGTCTGCTTCAGATACTCTTTATAATGCATTCTTGAAAAGGCAGCCGAGCCCTACTGAAGCCGAGCTCCACCAATGCCTTGTGCATGATGGTCTGACAACTCCTCTGTGCAGAAAGCCGTCTCTCAGGGATGAGTTTGGCAGGGCTGCCTCAGAGACTTATGAAGTTTCAAAGCTCAGTTTTACTCTCTTGAAGTATCTAGGGTAACAATGGCATTTTTATGTTTCTACTTTTTCATACCCTACGCCCTTAATAAAGCTGGCTCTAAGGCTTCTTTGGTCTGCATTTACTCTTTTCAGTATTGGCTACAGATGGATTGGTAAACTTGGAGCACTTTCACTCTATGCATGTTTGCTCATGCCGGGATTTTTTCAAGGTTGGTCTTTTCAGGAGTCACGTTTCTTTTTGTTCAGTAATCTAGAATGGAATGTGAGTGGCTCTTCATGGATGCTTCGACTTCACTCTAGGTTCTGTGTGGCTATGGCTAATACATAACCATTGAGTTGCTGCTCGCCTTATTGATCAGAATCCTTGATGTACAATGGGCTCACTAAAATCTAGTAAAAGATAACCTTTTAAAGCGACCCATCGAAATCTGAAAACTCTATTTGTTATCTTGTACTGGAAAGGCTACTGCTGGACCTCGTTAATGGCCTTACCCTGTTGGAACTTGACATTATAATTTAAATTTTAAATGCACACCTCTGGATATAAAATTTTCCATTCTAATGGGAATAGGGTTTACTACATTGAATACTATATCCTGACGTCAAATGACATAAAATAGCAGCATATACTTTGCGATTTTGTCAATGATAGGCCTAGGTGAATGGTTCATTGAATGCATGATGCCTCTTTCCTTGTGCCAATACCTACCCGTACATCACATCCCTTATGAGAGGCGCCACTGCAGCTGTCTATTGTGTGTCTAGTGCTCTGCTTGTTTGAAAGAATCGCCCTGTTACTTTTTTGAGTTTTATCATTATTACTCTTCTTGTATGCCAGTGGGTCACTCCTATCTTAGGGACAAGAGAATCCGGCGTAGTATTGTCTATGGCTTGAAATCAAGGAACCTGTAAGTTTTTCTAAGCTGTATCGCTTAGTCATGTGAGGTATACGATTATTCACCATCCATTTTGGCTATTTGATAGGTTAGATCTCTATTTGCCAGAGAATCTCGACTCTCCAAAGCCAGTTGTAGCATTTATCACTGGTGGTGCATGGATTATTGGGTACCACTTTGGCTTGAGTTTGGCTGAAAATATTTGGTCTTTATTCAATGACTTTTGACCCTGATTGTTGCAGCTATAGAGCATGGGGCTCCCTAATGGGGCTTCAGCTTGTGGAAAAAGATGTGATCGTTGCTTGTATTGATTACAGGTGTGGTAAATTTACCAAGAAATTTGTGACAGAATATAGGTCCGATGTTGATAATTTAATACTTTTTGCCAATTGCTCCTTGTGGTGCATTTAGGAACTTCCCTCAAGGCACAATTAGTGACATGGTTGAGGATGTAATGCAAGGCATTTCTTTCATCTGCAACAATATTGGACAATTTGGAGGTGACCCTCATAGGTATGCTGTCATGATTGATGTTAACATGGCTAAACATTCACAACTGTTACCTGACTCGACACCTTATTCAGGATTTACTTAGCTGGTCAATCTGCTGGAGCTCACATAGCAGCTTGTGCATTAATAGAGCAAGCCATGAAGGAGATGAGAGTTGGCAAAGGGTTAAAATCAAGTGATGGATGTGATGGTAATAGCGTAACATTGACTTGGAAGGCTTCTCAAATAAGAGGCTTTTTTGGCATTTCAGGGGGGTAAGTAAAAGATTTATAAAAGTGTGAGAAGAAATTAAGTTTCAGACCTTACTTTTGTGAATCAGCTCTATCACTCGTTAAATGGCAGGTACAATCTACAAAGCCTTGTAGATCATTTCCACCGGCGGGGATTGTATCGTAGTTTGTTTTTGAGGTATTCTCCTTGTTCTCTGTTTTTTTTTAAATGGATTGTTGTGCTTCACTTTGCTTGTTTTGTTTCAGTGTCATGGAGGGGGAAGAGTCTCTTTCCTGGTTCTCTCCCGAGCTGCGTGTGAAAAATCTTTCTGTGAATGCTGGAGCCTCCTTGCCTCCTATCTACTTGTTTCATGGAACAGCTGATTACTCTATTCCATGTACAGCAAGGTAACTGATAGTGCGTGTGTGTGTGTGTGTGTGTGAGAGAGAGAGAGAGAGAGAGAGAGAGAGAGAGAGAGAGAGAGAGAGAGAGAGAGAGAGAGAGAGAGAGAGAGATGAAACGAAATGAAATGTTATATTAAACGTCTTCAAAAGGCCAAAATAAACTCTTGTACAATCCTGATGAATCTGATACAATGTCATGGTACAAAATAAAATAAAATGAAATAAAATAAAGACTAATGGCTACTGTCGTGAATCTAAGCAGCTCAGAGTTGTGTAGCACTATAAGGTGTGTGATGGTGAAATAGTGGGTATTACAATCTCAGTGTACGAACGCCAATGTCTGAGGATGTGCAGCAACGGGCGCTGTCCGAGGATAGTGCATCCTTCGTAGAATATCCTCGATGTCTGCCATGGTAAGTACTCGTACTCGACATCTCTCATGTCGAGCTAAAGTGATTCGTATCCTCTGTGACGTAGTCTCCATTGATGCTGTGAGGTACCCCCAATCGCGGGCGTCTGGATCTCCCTAGCTTAGTAGCCCGATCGATCAACGTACCTCTGGTGTGTGTGATATCTGGGCTCTGCTAAGTGGTTTGCCCCTCTGTCTACCCAGTAGGTGGTCTGAAGAAATCTGTAATCTGTCTCTGAGACCGTCTCTCTATTGGTCTCCACAACAGGCTCTCTCCGTGTCTGTGTAGCTCGAGTAAAAATAACCCAAGACATCTCTGATCTTGATACCTCATGACTCTGGATTGCGGTCCAAAACCTTCTCTGAAGAGACAATAAAATCATCTCCGTATCTTGTATTGCGCCAGACAGTGACATATGTAATGTAGCTCTGCCTTAGGCTCCAAATTGCATAGCTTACATATCCTAGCCTCTGCAGGTATCCCCTAAATCTGCCAGTCTCGACCTCAAGCTAATGTGAAGAGGTGTGTAACTGACCAATAGCGCAACGTATCTCCCAAGATAAATGTATATTTATGTAACCACAAACCCATCTTCTCTCAGTTGGAGAAGATGCTCTCTATAGAAAGCCATCTTTGTGCCAAACTCTCCTGTCTGCTGAATCTAAGATTTCCTAGTGTCCAGCTGAAGCCTGAGATAGACCCTGACAAATGAGCTTGGTGATCTCTATGCGCGTAATAGCAGAGAGGTGCATCCAAAGAGTACTGGAAAGGAGGCAATCTATCCATACTGAAACCATGATGTCATTTGTCCATACCTGTCACAAAAATACTGAAGCATAAACTGACTTTTAATTGTACTTCAAATACTCGAGAATCAGAGAGAGAGAGAGAAAGCTTGACACTTCAAAACAATTCACACATCACAATAGATTTGCACTGGCCCGGCGGAGTTCCGTGCCTAGAGATATTGGCCCCAAAGACTGGCGCCCCTTTCGGTATTTCTTTTTATATTAATCAGGTCAAAGTATAAGAGAGTGGCTAGGGTTTCACTCTCAGACTTTGCGTCCAGATGCTCTGAGAAATGAGGCCCTCACCACTAATTTAAAGGTTACAAGGGATGCCCAAAAGCAGAGCCCCAAAAGCTTCAAATCAAAAGCAATTGCTCTCTCTCTCTCACAGAGAATCAAAACTTGAAAGCAAAAGCATTCTCTCTCTCTTTCTCATATTGTAGAGAAAAAGCAAAATTTGCGTCGCTCATCATTTTCCAAAAAAAAAAAAAAAGTTTTTTAAAAAAGATAACAAAATTAGCCTCCGCGATGTTCGGAGATTAGGGTTTTTGGCAAAAATTAGGGTTTGTAGGAATTTTAGGGTTTCTGCTGTCCGTAGCCACGTCATCACTTTGTGACATGCCCCCCTCTTGAAAGCATTGTAATCGACCGCGATTACGCCTGCAAAACCGACAAAAGCCATAAACCGTCTTAGCAGACACTGATTGTTAGTACCTACGTACTAGGAACACACATCTAGCACATGTACAAAATCGACAGTCACATCACACGACATCACAGGACATCACCAGACATCACATGACATTCAACATTCATTCGGATCTTAGACCATGATTTATCGGCAATGTAGCTAGCAATCACATCTAGGTCCAATCGGGACCTCATCGATGTCCGATTGACTAACCCCTATTGCAACCATGTCTATTCGAGATCAATCAGACCAAAATGCTGCAGTCATTTCGGCTATCAGTTCCTGCACTCAAAAGAAGTCAAGAACAAATCAGTATCATTATCAGGAATTCCATTTCATAAAGTCATCCAACAGAATACTGTCAGCTCTCAGTATCCCTGAAGCTCAAAGAGACATCAGTGACTTTAGTATCAAAATCGAGGCATCTGTTGACAAGGGAGCGGAGTGACTCCCCTCTTGTGCATCCCACTGCACCAGATCTCCGGCCAAGCTGAATTCTGGGTTCCGTTTGGAGTAGACTATGCTAAACCAAAACATCGAGGTAAAGTTTCACAATCCGAGGAGTATCTGCTAGGTCCTCCTCCTCCATCCACTTCGCATCAAATGCAGGAAAGTTCTTGAACTAAACCAAGAACCGCCTTCGGACTTTACCTTTCTTCGTATCGTTATGTGCCAAAATCTGTTCAGGAACAAGGATCTCCTCATTTTCTTCCACTTCGGGTTGCTCATCAGGCTCCCCATCATTAGGCACATCACCCTTAACAGGTTTCAAGAGACTCACATGCAATGCATTGTGAATCCTCCAAGTATCTGGCAGTTTCAATCGGAAGGAGACATCATGTATCTTGTCAGTGATCTGGAAAGGTCCGTAGTATCGCATACTAAGCTTTGGAAAAAGCCTCTCCTTTCCCTTTTTCTTTCGTAGGCGTGCCTTCTCAAAAGTAAGAGCACCCAATCATCCTCCTTCAGTTTCAAGTCGCGACGATGGCGATCCGCTGCCTTTTTTTGTCGTTCTTGAGACTCCTGCAAAGTCTCGCGAACCTTGGCAAAAGCCGTATCCAAATCTCGCGAATATTCATCCGCTTCAAATATCTAATCTTTTGTGCTTAGTAAGGATGGAACCTTCGTAGCACTTTCAACAATTTCACATGGCGTCTTCCCCGTCGAAGAGTGTATCGTGTTATTGTAGGCAAATTCCACCAAAGGTAAGTTCTTTTCCCATTAAGTCTTCTGATCCGAGATACAAGACTTCAATAAATCTAAAATCACTGAATTGGCAATCTCAAATTGCCCGTCAGTCTGCATGTGGAACGATGACGAGAACTGCAACTGCGTGCCAATGTTCTCCCAAATTGCCTTCCAAAACAAACTCATAAATCTGGGGTCTCTGTCGGAGACAATCGTCTCAGACGTGCCATGTAATCGGAAAATCATCGTGATCATTTTGTGTTCTTGGGAGATCAAAAATGAAATCCATTGCAATACTTTCCCAGGGGTGGGTGGGTATGGGTAAAGGCTGTAACAATCCCTTTGCCTTATGCCTGTCAAACTTGACCTTCTAGCATACCAAGCAACTGCGCACAAACTCTTCCACATCCTTTTTGAGTCTCGGCCCAAAGAAGTATCTCTCTACCCCCTTCATGGTGGTAGCAATGCTGCGGTGACCCGTAAAAGGTGGACAGTGGCATTTAGCCATAACCTTATCCCTCAACGGCTGTGTAACGCACAACATAGTCTTTTTCACTTGTAGCCTTCCCGAAGGGAGTATCCAGCTACTGTTTCCCCATCCCGTATCCGTGTGAAAATATCTGCAAAATCTGTATCTGTGGCATACTGATTGACCATATCCTCGAAGCTCCTATGATATATTGCGGAAACAACCAGAACCAATGGTTTTCGAGACAAAGCATCTGCCACCACATTCTTCTGTCCTTGCACATGGACAATCTGGAAGTGGAACTGTGACAAGATGTTCGCCCACCGCATTTGCTTTTCTGAAAGCTGCTTCTGTGACAAGAAGTAGCGCAAACTCTGATGGTCTGTAAAGACAGTAAAATCCGCTCCGAGTAGGTAGTGCCGCCACTGAGTAAGAGCATGGATAACCGCCAAAAGCTCTTGCTCATAAATCTGTGCTGTCATCTCCGGCCTAGAGAACAAACGGCTCCTCGTAAGCTATGACATGGCCTTCTTGCATCAAGACCGTACCTAGACTATGACCACAAGCATCACAATATACTTCAAATGACTTCTGCAAGTCCGGCAAAGTCAAAATAGGTCCCGTAGTCAATTTCTCTTTCAATGTCTGAAAGGTAGTCACCTCTGTGGGTCCCCACGAAAAAGGTACTCCTTTCTGTGTCAAGGTATGCAAAGGGGAAGCTACCTCTGCAAACTTTCTATGAACCGCCTGTAGTACGAACACAATCCCAAGAAGCTTCTAACTGCATGGACATTCCTCAAATCGGGCCAATCATGGATAGTCTCTATCTTGGCCGGGTCCATTTGCACTCCTGCTGCTGACACAATGTGTCCTAAAAAGTGTATCTCAGTAGGAAAAATTCACTTTTCTTTGCATTAATCACTAACGTGTGATCTCGTAATGCCTGAAAGACTTGAAGCAGATGATCTCTGTGTTCTGCGTCATTCTTGGAGAAAACAATGATGTCGTCAAAGAAAGTGCCAACAAATAGCCTGTACTCTCGAAAAATCTTGTCCATCATCTAGTTAAATGTCGCAGGAGCATTGGTTAAGCCAAAAGTCATCACCAAAAACTCAAATAACCCAAAAGTCGTCCGAAAAGCTGTCCTGTAGACATCTCCTGGCGCTATCCTGATCTGATGATATCCACTCTTCGAGTCAATCCTGCTAAAGCACGAGGATCCCTATAACGTGTCAAGTATATCATCGATCCTAGGAATCGGAAATCTGTTCTTGATGGTGATTTTGTTGAGAGCCCTATAATCGATGCACATTCTCCAAGATCCGTCTTTCTTCAAAACCAACAACACTGGAGAGCAATACGGTGAAGTACTAGTGTCACAAAGTGATGACGTGGCGGACAGCAGAAACCCTAATTTCTGCCAGAAACCCTAAAATTCCTGCAAACCCTAATTTTTGCCAAAAACCCTAAATTCCGGAAATCGCGGAGGCGGATTATTAATTTTTTTTTTTTTTTTTTTGGAAAATGATGAGCGACGCGAATTTTGCTTTTGCTTTTTTTTTTGTAAAAAAAAAGAGAAAAGACTCTCTAAGAGAGAGAGAGAACTGATGCTTTTGATTTTAAAAGCTTTTGGGGCTCTGCTTTTGGGCATCCCTTGTAACCTTTAAATTAGTGGTGAGGGCCTCACTTCTCAGAGCATCTGGACGCAGAGTCTGAGAGTGAAACCCTAACCGCTCTCTTGTACTTTGATGATTGATTAATACAAAAAGAAATACCGAAAGGGGCGCCAGTCTTTGGGGCCAATATCTCTAGGCACGGAACTCCGCCGGGCCAGTGCAAATCTATTGTGATCTGTGAATTGTTTTGAAGTGGTTATTTGGTGCTGTCGCGGTTGATTCTTGACTTGGAGTGTCCAAGTTTGTTACAGTGGTATCAGAGCACGGCCGATTTCTCTTCTACGGGAAATCCGATCCCCGATTTTTTTTTTTTCCGCGGCACCTATGGCTTCAGGCAATGATCAGTCGACTCCCTCTGCATCTGGAGATGCGGGCTGGGATCACAACGAAGATTCAGACAGAGAGTATGGCCCGCCTCGGCCTACTCAGGCGGAGCAAACAGAGATGGAGCGTTGTCAATTGATTGGCGATGCAACAAAGATGATGCTCAATTTTGCCAAGGACCCGAAGATGGTAAAATATATGAACCAGACCTCTTTGAAAGAGGTACAGATGGAGTGGCAGAGAACCACAACACCACTCCCGAAACCCGCTCTCAAGAAACCTTCTACCTCCAAGAAATATACGGAGAAGGAACTGGAGAATGTGGTTGATGCACGGATTGCTCAGCTTTTCGACGTGCAAAAGAAAGGCAAAAAGCACGGCAAAAAGCAGAACAAAGGTACTGACTTCCCGGGATATTTGGGTCGTCAGTCGACATTCGACAAAGCAAAGAAACGGAAGAAGCGTAATCGATTTGAAGGAGTACCCAGTTCTTCTTCTTCTTCTTCTGACAGTTCTTCTAGCTCCTCGGATTAGAGCGAAGAAGACAGAAAAAAAGCAAAAAGCGAAGCAAGACACAAAGCTTCGGAAAGGGCAAGAAAAAGGCAAAGAAGGCTACATCTCGCCCAGAGACTGACAGTTCTACTGAGGACTCGTCTACAGACAACTCAGATTCCGATGACGGAAAGTTTTATGCGAACAAGAAGAATTTTTACAAAGCCAACCAGTATGACTTTCTCGAAGATAAAAGCAAGAAAGTCCGAGAGTTTAAGGAAGGTGGCCACTCGATCAAGTTTGATACTTTTCAGGATACTCAGATGCTTCGAAGGCTTTGTCTTTTGTACAACAGTTTGACATCGCTTTCGCGGGAGGACGCTATTCAGAGCACTCCAAGATTCAGAGAGCTGTCTCTTACTTTAAGGGGAATGCTCGTACTTGGTGGTCCACGCTTCTATTAAGCAAGACTGTGCCAGTTACATGGCTGAAATTCAAGAGGCTTTTTATTTCTTCTTGGTTGACTCAAGAGTTTGAGCGAGATATACGAGCTGCTTGGAACCATCTTCGGATGACCAAGAGCGATACAGTGAATTCTTATTGTGAAAGATTCTGGAGCTCTTTTCTACCCGCCTCTTCATTCAAGAAGATCTCGTTCAGAGAACAGATTGAGCGGTTTACCTTGGGTCTACCTACAGAGATCCGAGATCACTGCTTGGAACAGAAGTCAGCTTCTATTCAGGAGTTGATGAGTCATGCGAAGCGGGGCTTTGCCATTCACTCTGGCAGTCTGACCTACCCCACAGATGAGGCCATGACACAACGAGCCGAACATACTTCTGGGAATGAAAGTAGAATGAAAAAGAGCAACCCAGAGAAAAAAAAAAGGATGCACGACCCAAGTTTACTCCTGAGGAGAGAGCTCGCTTCATCAGAGAGGGGAAGTGCTTTGGATGCGGGAAACATGGACATATTTCCGCAAAGTGCCCTGATAAGGCACAGAAAGAACAGAATGATAAAGACGACGACAGGTCTGAGAGTTCGAGAGCAGCTGAGGAATGTGGCAGAAAAGGCAGATAGAAAAGCAGAACTGGTACCACATGGCGTGGGACTTGCACCGAATCAAATGAATGAAAGTACAAACTTTGCCGTTTTTTTTTGGGGCAAAGTGAAGGATCAGGAAGCTCTTTTGAAGGAGCCAAGGCCAACTTCTTTTCACTTGGAATTGGCGGCTCGATTTGGAACTGCGCCCGACAGACTGACGCCACTGGCGGTGGTAGTTCGACTGGCACCCGGATGGGATGTTGCCATTACACCGAGCATTGGCAAACTTCGTTTGCAATGACAGGGGTGTTTAGGGCACGTGAGTGACGTTCTACTCGGGATCCCTTGGTACCACAAGAACTACGCCGTGGTTGACTACCGGGCCGAGAAAGCGACTTTGATAAATGAAGGGCTTAGAGATTGTACTTGATGAACTTCAGTTTTCTTACTCATTCTTTTGGGAGAACTGAACCATGGATAAAAGTTGAATATGTTTTGACCTGAAGAAAAGAACGCCAAGATTTTTTTTCTCCACGCTCATGCCGATTGCTTTTGAGAGGGCCTGAAGATCATACCATTGATCTGATATCTGGAAGCACACCACCGAATCGGCCACCTTATTGTGTGAGCCGAGTACAGAATGAAAAGATTATGAACTCAGTGAAAGACCTCTTGGAAAAGGGTCTTGTCCAGCTTAGTACTTCACCGTATTGCTCTCCAGTGTTGTTGATTTTGAAGAAAGACAGATCTTGGAGAATGTGCATCGATTATAGCACTCTCAACGAAATCACCATCAAGAACAGATTTCCGATTCCTAGGATCGATGATATACTCGACAGGTTACAGGGATCCTCGTGCTTTAGCAGGATTGACTTGAAGAGTGGATATCATCAGATCAGGATAGCGCCAGGAGATGTCTACAAGACAGCTTTTCGGACGACTTTTGGGTTATTTGAGTTTTTGGTGATGCCTTTTGGCTTAACCAATGCTCCTGCGACATTTAACCGGATGATGGACAGGATTTTTCGAGAGTACAGGCTATTTGTTGGCAC
This sequence comes from Adiantum capillus-veneris, assembly GCF_014529385.1. Taxonomy (NCBI): domain Eukaryota; kingdom Viridiplantae; phylum Streptophyta; class Polypodiopsida; order Polypodiales; family Pteridaceae; genus Adiantum; species Adiantum capillus-veneris. The sequence goes on along the minus strand of NC_140950.1, from coordinate 141,888,696 downwards.
TTTCTTTGACGACATCATTGTTTTCTCGAAGAATGAGGCAGAACACAGAGATCATCTGCTTCAAGTCTTTTAGGCATTACGAGATCACACGCTAGTGATTAATGCAAAGAAAAGTGAATTTTTTCCTACCATGGATACACTTTTTGGGACACATTGTGTCAGCAACACAACAGGAGTGCAAATGGACCCGGCCAAGATAGAGACTATCCGTGATTGGCCCGATTTGAGGAATGTCCATGAAGTTAGAAGCTTCTTGAGACTATGTTCATACTACAGGCGGTTCATACGAAAGTTTGCAGAGGTTGCTTCCCCTTTGCATATCTTGACACAGAAAGGAGTACCTTTTTCGTGGGGACCCACAGAGGTGACTGCCTTTCAGACATTGAAAGAGAAATTGACTACGGGACCTATTTTGACTTTGCCGGACTTGCAGAAGTCATTCGAAGTATATTGTGATGCTTGTGGTCGTAGTCTGGGTGCGGTCTTGATGCAAGAAGGCCATGTCATAGCTTACGAGAGCCGTTTGTTCTCTAGGCCGGAGATGACAGCACAGATTTATGAGAAAGAGCTTTTGGCGGTTATCCATGCTCTTACTCAGTGGCGGCATTACCTACTCGGAGCGGATTTTATTGTCTTTACAGACCATCAGAGTTTGCGCTACTTCTTGTCACAGAAGCAGCTTTCGGAAAAGCAGATGCGGTGGGCGAACATCTTGTCACAGTTTCACTTCCAGATTGTCCATGTGCAGGGACAGAAGAATGTGGTGGCAGATGCTTTGTCTCGGAAACCGTTGGTTCTGGCTATTTCCGCGATACATCATAGGAGCTTCGAGGATATGGTCGATCAGTGTGCCACAGATACAGATTTTGCAGATATTTTCACACGGATACGGGATGGGGAGACGGTAGCTGGATACTCCCTTCGGGAAGGCTACTTGATGAAAAAGACTATGTTGTGCGTTACACAGCCGTTGAGGGAAAAGGTTATGACTGATTGCCACTGTCCACCTTTTACGGGTCACCGCAGCATTGCTACCACCATGAAAGGGGTAGAGAGAGATTTCTTTTGGCGGAGACTGAAGAAGGATGTGGAAGAGTTTGTGCGCAGTTGCTTGGTATGCTAGAAGGTCAAGTTTGACAGGCATAAGGCACAGGGATTGTTACAGCCTTTACCCATACCCACCCACCCGCCCCTGGGAAAATATTGAAATGGATTTCATTTTTTTTAATCTCCCGAGAATACAGAATGATCACGATGATTTTCCGATTACATGGCACGCCTGAGACGATTGTCTCCGACAGAGACCCCAGATTTATGAGTTTGTTTTGGAAGGCAATTTGGGAGAACATTGGGACGCGGTTGCAGTTCTCGTCATCGTTCCACTTGCAGACTGACGGGCAATTTGAGATTGCCAATTCAGTGATTTTAGATTTATTGAAGTCTTGCATCTCGCATCAGAAGACTCAATGGGAAAAGAACTTACCTTTGGTGGAATTTGCCTACAATAACACGATACACTCTTCGACGGGGAAGACGCCATGAGAGATTGTTGAAACTGCTGCGAAGGTTCCATCCTTCCTGAGCACGAAAGATTAGAAATTTGAAGCGGATGAATATTCGCGAGATTTGGATACGGCTTTTGCCAAGGTTCACGAGACTTTACAGAAGTCTCAAGAACGACAGAAAAAGGCAGCGGATCGCCATCGTCGCGACTGGAAACTGAAGGAGGATGATTGGGTGCTCTTACTTTTGAGAAGGCATGCCTAAGAAAAAAAAAAGGGAAAGGAGAGGCTTTTTCCAAAGCTTAGTATGTGATACTACGGACCTTTCCAGATTACTGACAAGATAAATGATGTCTCCTTCCGATTGGACCTGCCAGATACTTGGAGGATTCATAATGCATTGCATGTGAGTCTCTTGAACCCTGTTAAGGGTGATGTGCCTGATGATGGGGAGCCTGATGAGCAACCCGAAGTGGAAGAAAACGAGGAGATCCTTGTTCCTGAACAGATTTTGGCACATAATGATACGAAGAAAGGTAAAGTCCGAAGGCGGTTCTTGGTTAAGTTCAAGAACTTTCCTGCATTTGATGCGAAGTGGATGGAGGAGGAGGACCTAGCAGATACTCCTCGGATTGTGAAACTTTACCTCGATGTTTTGGTTTAGCATAGTCTACTCCAAACGGAACCCAGAAACTCAGCTTGGCCGAAGATCTGGTGCAATGGGATGCACAAGAGGGGAGTCGCTCCACTCCTTTGTCAACAGATGCCTCGATTTTGATACTAAAGTCACTGATGTCTCTTTGAGCTTCAGGGATACTGAGAGCTGACAGTATTCTGCTGGATGACTTTATGAAATGGAATTCCTGATTATGATACTGATTTGTTCTTGACTTCTTGTGAGTGCAGGAACTGATAGCCGAAATGACTGCAGCATTTTGGTCTGATTGATCTCGAATAGACATGGTTGCAATAGGGGTTAGTCAATCGGACATCGATGAGGTCCCGATTGGACCTAGATGTGATTGCTAGCTACATTGCCGATAAATCATGGTCTAAGATCCGAATGAATGTTGAATGTCATGTGATGTCCTGTGATGTCTGGTGATGTCCTGTGATGTCGTGTGATGTGACTGTCGATTTTGTACATGTGCTAGATGTGTGTTCCTAGTACGTAGGTACTAACAGTCAGTGTCTGCTAAGACGGTTTATGGCTTCTGTCGGTTTTGCAGGCGTAATCGCGGTCGATTACAATGCTTTCAAGAGGGGGGTATGTCACAAAGTGATGACGTGGCGGACAGCAGAAACCCTAATTTCTGCCAGAAACCCTAAAATTCCTGCAAACCCTAATTTTTGTCAAAAACCCTAAATTCCGGAAATCGCGGAGGCGGATTATTATTATTATTTTTTTTTTTGTGGAAAATGATGAGCGACGCGAATTTTGCTTTTGCTTTTTTTTAATAAAAAAAAAGAGAAAAGACTCTCTAAGAGAGAGAGAGAACTGATGCTTTTGATTTTAAAAGCTTTTGGGGCTCTGCTTTTGGGCATCCCTTGTAACCTTTAAATTAGTGGTGAGGGCCTCACTTCTCAGAGCATCTGGACGCAGAGTCTGAGAGTGAAACCCTAACCGCTCTCTTGTACTTTGATGATTGATTAATACAAAAAGAAATACCGAAAGGGGCGCCAGTCTTTGGGGCCAATATCTCTAGGCACGGAACTCCGCCGGGCCAGTGCAAATCTATTGTGATCTGTGAATTGTTTTGAAGTGGTTATTTGGTGCTGTCGCGGTTGATTCTTAACTTGGAGTGTCCAAGTTTGTTACAACTAGGCTGGACAAGACCCTTTTCCAAGAGGTCTTTCATTGGGTTCATAATCTTTTCATTTTGTACTCGGCTCACACGATAAGGTGGCCGATTCGGTGTCGTGCTTCCAGGTATCAGATCGATGGTTTGATCTTCACGCCCTTTGAAAAGCAATCGGCATGAGTGTGGAGAAAAATCTTGGCGTTCTTTTGATCAGGTCAAAACATATTTAACCTTTATCCAGCGTTCAGTTCTCTCCCAAAAGAATGAGTAAGAAACTAAAGTTCGTCAAGTACAACTCTAAGCCCTTCATTTATCAAAGTCGCTTTCTCGGCCCGGTAGTCAACTACGGCGTAGTTCTTGTGGTACCAAGGGATCCTGAGTAGAGCGTCACTCGCGTGCCCTAAACACCCTTGTCATTGCAAACAAAGTTTGCCAATGCTCGGTGTAATGGCAACATCCCATCCGGGTGCCAGTCGAACTACCTCTACCTGTGGCGTCAGTCTGTCGGGCGTAATTCCAAATCGAGCCGCCAATTCCAAGTGAAAAGAAGTTGGCCTTGGCTCCTTCAAAAGAGCTTCCTGATCCTTCACTTTGCCCCAAAAGCGGCAAAGTTTGTACTTTCATTCATTAGATTCGGTGCAGGTCCCACGCCATGTGGTACCAATTCTGCTTTTCTATCTGCCTTTTATGCCACATTCCTCAGCTGCTGTCGAACTCTCAGACCTGTCGTCGTCGTTATCATTCTGTTCTTTTTGTGCCTTATTAGGGCACTTCGCGGAGATATGTCCCTGTTCCCCGCATACAAAGCACTTCCCCTCTCTGATGAAGCGAGCTCTCTCCTCAGGAGTAAGCTTTGGTCCTGCATCATTTTTTTCTCTGGGTTGCTCTTTTTCTTTCTACTTTCATTCCCAGAAGTCTGTTCGGCTCGTTGTGTCATGGCCTCATCTATGGGGTAGGTTAGACTGCCAGAGTGAATGGCAAAGCCCCGCTTCACATGACTCATCAACTCCTGAATAGAAGCTGACTTCTGTTCCAAGCAGTGATCTCGGATCTCTGTAGGTAGACCCAAGGTAAACCGCTCAATCTGTTCTTTGAACGAGATCTTCTTGAATGAAGAGGCGGGTAGAAAAGAGCTCCAGAATCTTTCACAATAAGCATTGATTGTATCTTTCTTGGTCATCCGAAGATGGTTCCAAGCAGCTTGTACATCTCGTTCATATTCTTGCGTCAACCAAGAAGAAATAAAAAGCTTCTTAAATTTCAGCCATTTAACTGGCGCACTCTTGTTAAAAGAAGAGTGGACCACCAAGTACGAGCATTCCCCTTAAGGTAAGAGGTAGCTCTCCGAATCTTGGAGTGCTCTGAATAGCATCCTCCCGCGAAAGCGATATCAAACTGCTGTATAAAAGACAAAGCCTTCGACGCATCTAAGTATCTTGAAAAGTATCAAACTTGATCGAGTGGCCACCTTCCTTAAACTCTCGGACTTTCTTGCTTTTATCTTCGAGAAAGTCATACTCGTTGGCTGTGTAAAAATTCTTCTTGTTCGCATAAAACTTTCCGTCATCGGAATCTGAGCTGTCTGTAGACGAGTCCTCAGTAGAACTGTCAGTCTCTGGGCGAGATGTAGCCTTCTTTGCCTTTTTTCTTGCCCTTTCCGAAGCTTTGTTTCTTGCTTCGCTTTTTACCTTTTCTGTCTTCTTCGCTCGAATCCGAGGAGCTAGAAGAACTATCAGAAGAAGAAGAAGAACTGGGTACTCCTTCAAATCGAACACGCTTCTTCTGTTTCTTTGCTTCTGTTTCTTTGCCTTGTGGAAAGCCAGTGCTTTTCTTCTGCCCTTTGCCGTGCTTTTTGGCTTTCTTTTGCGTGTCAAAAAGCTGAGCAATCCGTGCATCAACCACGTTCTCCAGTTACTTCTCCGTATATTTTCTTGGAGGCAGAAGGTTTATTGAGAGCGGGTTTCGGGAGTGGTGTTGTGGTTCTCTGCCACTCTATTTGTACCTCTTCCAAAGAGGTCTGGTTCATATATTTTGCCATCTTCGGGTCCTTGGCAAAATTGAGCATCATCTTTGTTGCATCGCCGATCAACTGGCGACGCTCCATCTCTCGCCGCTCCGCCTAAGCAGGCCAAGGCAGGCCGTACTCTCTGCCGGAATCTTCGTTGTGATCCCTGCCCGCATCTCCAGATGTAGAGGGAGTGGACTGACCATTGCCTGAAGCCATAGGTGCTGTGGAAAAAAAATTCGGGGATCGGATTTCCTGTAGAAGAGAAATCGGCCGTGCTTTGATACCACTGTAACAGACTTGGACACTCCAAGTCAAAAATCAATCGCGACAGCACCAAATAACCACTTCAAAACAATTCACAGATCACAATAGATTTGCACTGGCCCGACGGAGGTCCGTGCCTAGAGATATTGGCCCCAAAGACTGGTGCGCCTTTCGGTATTTCTTTTTATATTAATCAGTTCAAAGTACAAGAGAGTGGCTGGGGTTTTTCTCAGACTGTGCCTCTAGATGCTCTGAGAAGTGAGGCCCTCACCACTAATTTAAAGGTTACAAGGGATGCCCAAAAGCAGAGCCCCAAAAGCTTCAAATCAAAAGCAATTGCTCTCTCTCTCTCACAAAGAATCAAAACTTGAAAGAAGAAGCATTCTCTCTCTCTTTCTCATATTGTAGAGAAAAAGAAAAATTTGCGTCGCTCATCATTTTTCCAAAAAAAAAAAAAAAGCCTCTGCGATGTTCGGAAATTAGGGTTTGCAGGAATTTTAGGGTTTCTAGCAGAAATTAGGGTTTCTGCTGTCCGTAGCCACGTCATCACTTTGTGACATGGTCCCCCCCCCATAAAGAGATTATCTTTATTACTAAGGGAGAATCTTTACAAGCACAAGAACTGGGCAATAGCCCGTCCTCTATTCTTTCTTTTCTGATTCTGACTGAGAGAGTGCGAAAGCTACTCTCTGAATACTGAGAGGATTTTCCCTCTACTATGAGATTTTGGGAAGCTCTAAAAAACGAGAGTCTATCTTCCACAAAACTCAACGGAAGCTCTCTAAAATGAGAGTCTACCTTCCGCTAACTGTGTCCCTTTATGCATAATCATTCTTGCAACAAAAACAAGGAAGAAACACACAAAATGCACGCACACATGCTTGCTGTAATTTTCTGCACATAACCTGAAAATGTTACCTGAGCACCTTCCAAAGCCGAAATAGAGACCTTTTCCGCGATGGAATTGCTCGAAACTTTGTGTACGCGTAGTGTAGGTAGAGAAGAACTAGATTCTATATGTATTTTGCTGAAATTCACCCTAAAGGAGGTGATTAAGGACTGAAAACAGAGAATTTACAGCCACCACACTCTACAAAGAGAGTGTCTGTTGCAACTTCTCGTGATGAAACTTCACCAAAAGCTGGCTATGGCTATGAGAACCCTTGTTCTAGACAATGGGAGCACGAGGCCACCACATATGTCGCAAGGGGCTGCTCTCAAGCTTCCATGGAGGGCTCCAATGCGTAGAGTATACTCACAATAGGGGGGGTAGGAGCACTGGGGTAGGAGCACTGCCAGCACTGAGAAGTGGGGGAGGGGGGCCTCTTATCAAGCCAGCAAGAAGAGGAGGCGCTAGGAAGAGAGAGAGAGAGTGAGAGTGAGAGTCAGAGGGTTAGTTTGCATCGGTAAGTGTGCCACTTGGCACACTTAATAACTTAAAAAAACCCTTCAACTTTCACTTTTAAAAGTTCACAAACTATTAATGAAATGTGCAAATTGAACCACAACTGCCATAGTTAACAGGAACGGGAAACCGGAACGGGAACGCGGAACGGGAACGCCGAACAAAATGCCATTCCTTGTTACGGGTACTCACGTTTGAAACACGGAATGGGGATCCGGAACGGGAACTTGGAATGGGAACGGGGAACGGAGACATGAAAACGGCCATTCCCTTTTACTATTACAACTGTACACATAGATGCAACCATTGAAATTGTTAGCTGCTCCCTAGCGCAATGCCGTACCGACATTGCTCTGGCATTACTTGTTCGCACTTGTCCGGTCATTTGGTCCGGCATAAACAATTTAAAAATACTTTAACTAACTTATCCTAAGGCCGTAAAATAATTCAGGCCTTAGGGTTATTATTCTAAGGACCCCATCTCATTCCTGTGCTTGCACTAGCGCGCATATTTTTATGAGCCTGAAATCTGAGGCTACTATCTACCCCTTCATTGAAGACCCGATTTCCCAATCACTAGGGCTTCAGGGTATTTTATGCTAGGGTCTCCTTGAGGTGCACTGGCCCAAACTTGGGCGCACCTGAGGCCCCAGAACTGCTAGATCTATTCTGATGTGTGCACAACTAATTAGGTAATTCTTTTCTCGTAAATACATTAATTATTTACAAAGTCTGACATAGTTACAATATGAGCAAGTAGTATCCCCTTGCAGTGCTAGCTGTTGGGCAGACTCAAGAGCTAAGGGAGCATATCTGTGTCTAGGGAGGTTCCATAAACTAGTGAGTGCCTCAACCACGAGTGAAGATGTAGCCAGCTTTGCTCTAACAATCTCATGTGGTACTGAAGCCTTAGCTCTAATCATCCGAGAGATCATAGAAACCAAAGGTCTTTCCATACATCTCTATCCATCAATGCTACTAGATGTGTTGTGGTGGTCTACTTGAGGTTTCCATATCTGGACTCCATAAAGCATAGCTGATGTCACTAAGTATCAAAGAGTCATAGCTTTGTTTGAGGTTCCTGGAGCTTAACCTGTAAACACATTCTCTCTAATCTGCCCAGGGCAGCATAAGCTCTGGTCAATCTAGTCTCAACTGCTCTCCTTAATGAAAACACTGGCCCACTGAAGAGCATCCCAAGGTAAGTTTATGCATATGTATACTCCACTAGCTCTTAGCCATAAGAAAATGTGGGTGCTGATCTCCTAACCCACTGTGGTGTGGTATCAAATACCATAACCTTGGTTTTGCCAAGGTTGATAGACAACCCATTATCGTGGGCAAACACATGTAAAGCATCTAAGTGATGCTGCAACGCCTCTGGGGAATTAGAAATTAAAACAATATTATCAACATATAACAACGGAATCCACAGCAAACTGAACTCCTCTGCCACCTCCCCTCTCAATGTAATTAGAAACCTCATCTACATACATGCCAAAGAGCGTTGGAGATAGCGGGCATCCCTGCTTCACCCTAATAGTGGAGTCAACTACATCAGATAATTTCTCCGGGTGCGAACTTATCCTCTCATTGATCTGTAGAGTGCCATAATCCCTCCAATAAGCTTTGTGGGTACCCCCGTCTCCTTTAATTTGCGCATCAACCTGTCTCTAGGCAGTGTGAAATGCTTTGCGAAAATGCACAAAGCTACAATAAATCCTTCTTCCATGTGGTCTATCCTCCTCAATAATAGCTCTAAGCGTCAGAATGTGATCGACTAGAAAACCCCCGCCGAAAACATGCCCGTCCGATTGCTCACATGCCGGCTTTCTTTGACCATCTGCTCAACTGTTGCTGAAGAATAGATGTATACAACCGTACCAATGTGTGCCCAATCGTAATAGTAGGATAGTTCCCGGGCTCCATATGGTCCTAGGAAGGTTCGTGAAAGCGAGGGAGTCTGCCATTTGGCTCAAGTTAATTTTCTGGTGGGTGAGGTCACCTTTTTTGATATTGTCTCGTGTTACACCAAGCACTGGCCTCATCTCGTGACTATCTAACACGGGCAAGGGGGATGTGATCAAGGGTGAGAATCATTCAACACATGCGTCTAGAAAGGAGGAGCGTTGATTTTGACGAAATGCGAAAAAAGTAATCTCGGGTAAGAAAAGTCATTTCAGGTATAAAAAGTAATCTCGGGTGGAGGGGCAGTGAAATGTTTTTCTATGTATTTAGTATGAAAAAGAGAGGTAGACGCAATCATTCGCAAGAAATCTTGTAGATTCTTATTAAATATCATATCTTAAATCCTTGGATTCTTACTATGATAAATATCATGTAGCTCATGTAATGGCTTGTCTTTCATAAATTTTTGCAAGACATAGAAAAGTAATCTTGGGTACGCGAGATCACCTTGTCAGTACCTAAGATTACTTTGCTAGGACTTTTGTGGTGCAATCTGATAAAAAATAATCTCGTGTACGGGAGATTACTTCGCCAGGTATTTCATGGTATATTTAAAAAAAAAGTAATCTCAAGTATCTGAGATTACCTCGCTAGATACAACATAATGTCAGATAAAGCATATCTTGTCAACTATCTAAGTGCCAAGAGAAACTTTAATGAATTGACATAACATATCAAGAGATACTTAATGACTTTTCACTGTAGAAAAGTATGAAAAAATTTCATATATAAGAAACCACACAAAACATTAAAATAATTAAATATATGATACTTCGATAGTATCAATGTAACAACTTGTACGGATATTTTTCAACTCTTCTTTTATCATTTCATTAAAGCCGTAGTGTGCAGGGACTCTATACAAAAGTAATATTAATATAGAATGATTGTCTACTTTACTTACGACGACGAATCCGAAATATTAATTATGATGTGGCGTACCTCTCTACATAAGGAAAATAATCATGAATTAGGTGTATGGATAGTGAATCAGAATATAAAACAATATTTTTTTCAAACAGTAAGCCCGACAAGTGACGTATATGGCCATTGAAAAACACTATCAATGTCCAATGTGACCTGCAACAACAAAAGATTATAAAGGCAACGACAAAAACTATCAATTTAATGTAAAGTACATTATGCCATACCGATCATCAATGGGCAAAAAGATAAGGATTTGATGTACCAAATCCATCTTTTCAAAAAAGTTTATCATCGCCAAATGATAAAGTTTTGAGAGCACGCAGGAGTACCATAAGCTATCAACAAACCACACTTTGTCACATACGTCGCGGGCTAACTTTTAAACTAGATGGATGGACTTTACATCCTCCAATGCATGCTCTCAAAATCTCATCGTTTGACGATAATAAACTTTTTTGAAAAGGTTGACTAAGCACATTAAATCTTTATCTTTTTAACCATTGTTGATCGGTATGACATAATGTACTTTTCATTAGATTGCTTGTTTTTGTGGTTGCTTTGAATGATCTTTTGTTGTTGCAAGTCACATTGAACATTGATTGTGTTTTTCAATGGTCACATATGTCGTTTGTCGGGTTTATCGTTTGGGTAAAGTGCTGTTTTATATTTTGATCTACAATCCATGCACTCAATTCATGATTATTTTACTCATGTAGAGAGGTACGCCATATCATATTTGTTATGTCAGATTCGTCGTCGTAAGTAAAGTAGACAATCATTGTATATTATATATTACTCTTGTATATAGTCTTTGCACACTATGGTGAATATTGCTTTAATGAAATGATAAAAGAAGAGTTGAAAAATATCCGTACAACTTTTTACATTGACACTATCGATGTATCATACATTTTATTTGTGTGGTTTCTCATATGTATGGATTGTATTTAAGCCTTTTTGTTTGATAATAGATACCACAACCACATGGATATGAATGTGAATTTTATGTCATGGCAGCTATGAGGTATCTAATCATGGGAGCTCTAGAGTACAAAAGATCAAGAAATTGAGAAAAAAGTGGTTCACACATGAAGACGTAGAGAAGCTCAAAGAGGACCTTTAAGGATGGATACGCTCCATGCTAACATAGCACGCGCCGCCTCATCTCTACCTAATAAAATTAGCAATCCATTTGTACTTATGACGATAGTCTACTTTGATCTCCACTTTTCTACTTATGACAATGATCTACCTTGATCTCTACTTTTGTACTTATGACAATGATCTGTTTCGATCTCCACTTTTGTACTTATAACAAGGGTCTACATTGATTTCACTACTTGTAAAGTTCAAGGATTCTTCTTTGAATATGAGTACTCTGTGATTTAGGTAGAGTAGAGTACTTTGTGAGTACTCTACCTAAATAAAATTAGCACATAAACAATCCATTTGTAGTCATAACAATGGTCTATTTTGATCTCCACTTTTGTACGTATGCATTGTCATCCTTGATCTCTACTTTTGTACTTGTCTGTTTTGATTTTCACTTTTGTACTTATGACAATGGTCTACATTGATTTCATTGTTTGTAAAGCTTATGAGTACTCTGTGATTCTTCCTTAAATTTTCTAATGCTTTTCTACTATCAAAAGTCATTGAAGTATCTCTTAATATGTTATGTCAATTCGTTGAAGTTTCTCTTGGTAATCACTTAGATAGTCGACAAGGTATGTTGTATCTAACATTACGTTGTACCTGGCGAGGTAATCTCGGGTACTTGAGATTACTTTTTAAGAAAATGTACCATGGAGTACATGGCAAAGTAATCTCGGGACAGATTGCACCACAAAAGTTCTGGCGAAGTAATCTCGGGTATTGACAAGCCAGTACAAAAGCTACATGATACTTGTCACGGTTAGAATCCGAGGATTTAAGATATGATATCTGATGAGAATCTACAAATTTCTTGCAAATGATTGCCCCTCTTCTCTTTTTTATACTAGATACATAGAGAAACATTTCACTGCCCCTCTACCCAAGATTACTTTTTTTGCATTTCGTCAAAATCAACGATCCTCCTTTGTAGATATATGTGTTGAATGATTCTCACCCTTGATCTCATTCCCGAAGATAGTGACAAGGCTGGTCTCACTTCCAAAAAAGAGCGTGCCATGGCTCGCCCGAGCATGACAAGGACCTTAATGGTTACCAAATTTTTGATGTGGCTTTTGCTTACTTGAGTTTAGCGCTGCCTTTAAGCCTCTCCAATTCGCTGCTAGCCTCCTGCATGCAACCTCTCCTTAAAGCACTAACTACTTTTGGGTATGTCTATCATTCCATAGCCCTCACACTTGTTCTGTGTGTTGGTACTTTAGCAGCTTTCTCATGCATGTATGTGTCAAGGCTGTGGCCTTTCCTTTGAGAAGTTGAAACACCCCTTCCCTTATGAAGAAGGTAGGTGCTTTCACGTTTTGCAAGCTCCTTTTGAACTTACACTCAGCTCACGCTCGTAGTGGTTAGCGAGAGAGAGAGAGAGAGAGAGAGAGAGAGAGAGAGAGACCGTTGTGTTACTTCTCTGGAGTCGATATTTTCGACACTTTCGACTAGTATCTTTTGTCAAAATATACAGCAGCATCGGATGCCACAATGGCTACTCCTTCACCTTTCACCAGGACGTACGAGCTAGCATTGAGTCAACCATCTGATACTATTTGGGACGTACTTTTGTTGGGTGCATGGTCGTACACACCACGATTTGTGAGTGGCTTCAGTCTGCACTTGGTGTTTTCGAGGGGAGCATTTTGGAGCTCATCGTGCTCGACCGTGGTATCTTTTTGGTATAGCTTTCGGACGAGAGGCTGTTCCGAGTCTCTTTTTAGTCACTCTCCTATTGTGGCTTGGCCCATTTGTTGGTAGAGCGCTAGACACTAGACTTTACATTGAGGAGTTTGATCGCCAATAGTGGATCCCTCGATTTATAGTCACTCTCTCCTTTCTATCACTTTCGATATGTCTCTCTGTTTCTCTTACTGGCGTAGCCGCTTGGTGGGGCGTAGTTATATTAGGCTCACTGGCTACGAAGATTGGCTCGCCCTAGATACAAGTGTATGCCCCTAATACTCATTTTTCGGACACAGTTCAACTTTGAGATCTCACTACAGGCTGGTTTTATTTGTAGCGCTTGGTGGTCACTGGTTGCTCGGATGAGTGCCTTAAATGCCATGATTTTGGGCACATCGTGAGAGACTGCCCTACCTAGCCTCCTCCTCGTCCTGAGGCCTAGCACCCCCCACCTCAAGGAGCTACGTAGGGTTGGTAGAGAGGTACTCACTGTCAATACTTTTTGTCGTCGTACTACGTCCCCGATTGCTTCCTCAAGTTTCAACTACTCCGTTGGACAATGTTAAAAGATAAGAGAAGGAGAGAGCTTGAGCTCTTGCAAGGGCACACATACACAGAGATGGAGGAAAGCTTTTTTCTTCTTCTTCTTCACTAACTCAAGATAAAAAGTTTTATTTTTATCCGACACACCAGAGGGCCCACAGGCGGAGGTAGACACTAGCTCAAGATAAAAAGATTACGATGCATAAAAAGGGAAAGTATAACATAAGGGGAAACTAGTACAATGGTTTAGTGTGAACTGCTAGTGAGTGAGCTGGATGGAAAAGTGTGCCATCACTCTAATAGGTAGACCGAGTTGATGTAGTTCAGTTGTAGTATGTATCACTGATGAAGATATGCGTATCCACAAAGGTGCACCAGTGATGATGACTGCCGGGGATAGTCATCTAGTAGTAGTGTTGAGCTTGACACCTCTCAACACTTTTACTCAAGCTTAACGCCATCTCCGTATGCCAGGCATCGCTCGAAACTGCCGCAACTTTCTACGCTCTAAGGGCTTTGGTCATCTGTCGCCATGTATGTAAGGTCAATGTCGCCTGTGAAGATCCTTTCTTTGATGAAGTGGTAATGCACCTCAATGTGCTTCGTTCTCACGTTAAACACTGAGTTTCGAACCAATTGTATGCTGCTAAAGTTTTCACAATAGATGACAACCAGCCTCTGTACTTGTAGTCCAAAGTCCGGAAGTAGCAATCCCAATCATGATACCGCACATGCCGCCACTGCAGCACCCGTGCACTCTACCTTTGTACTCGATAGAGCAACCGCATGTTGCTTTTTGCTACTTTATTTGATAGTAGTACTTCCAAGCGAAAATATGGATCCATTGATAGACGTGCGATCATATGTGCTACCAGCCAAATCCACATCTATCTAACCATAGAGCTGCAACTCAACATCGGTCCTATAAAAGAGTGCATTATTCAAAGTAGCACTCACATAGTGCAATGAGCGACTCACTGCATCTTAGTGTGGCATCTTGGGAGATTGCATAAATTGACTCACCAATCTAACTGTGTAACTCAAGTGTAAACTTGAGATAGTCAAGTAAATCAAACTATCCACAATCTTCTTGTCAATGCTAGTATTCTCAAGTATTTGGCCTACATAATTCCCCAACTTCAAATTCTGATCCAAGGGCATTTCAATAGGCTTACAATAAGCCATAATATACTTTATCAACATATCTAAAGCATATTGTCTTTGTGACCAGCATACACCCTTTTGTGTGCGAATAATCTCAATGCCCAAAAAGTAACACAAATCTTTCAAATCTTTTATCCCAAATTCTTATATAAGTAGGGTTCATATATCCTCTTTTTCAGCTACATTATCAGCTTCAACAATCAAGTCATCCATAGATGCATATCACTATATTTCCTGCTTCATTCTTCTGCATATACAATGAATTATTTGCATCAAACATCTCAAAGCCCAAAGAGAGAAGGAATGCCACACAATCCTTTTATACCAAGCTCTAGGTGCTTCCTTCAGCCCATATAAGTCTTTCTTTAACCTGCATACAAGATCACGTAGCCTCATATTCACATAACCCTGTGACTGCTTCATAAAGACAATCTTCTCCAAGATGCCATTCAAGAAAACATTCTTTACATCCATTTGTTTCAACACCCATCCTAAAACTGTAGCCACTGCAATAAACAAACAGACGGTAGCCATCTTATTTACAGGGCTGAATGTCTCCTCATAATCAATCCCATACACAAGCCTTGCTTTGTACCTAATCACATTGCCATCAACATTGTGCTTTATTTTGTAGATTCTTCCCCTTTAATAATGGTACCAACTCCCATGTTCCATTTGTATCAAGGACAGACACCTCATCATCCATAGCTTGTTGCCGTTTTTCATCTTTAATAGCATCCTCAAAACAAGTGGGTTCTACCTCCTTCGTAATCTTTGTTATATATGCACAATTGCGAGCTACATAATTGTCATAAGTCAGCTTGTGCGCAGGATTTCTTACTCTCTCAGATTTTCATAGTCAATGATCACTTCCAGGTAGCTTATTTCATGCTTGCATCCTTCTTGCACTCGGAGTTTGCCAAACTTCTCATCTAAACTCTGCTTTGAACCAATGTTATCACCATCATCATGACGTACACTCAAATTTGGCAGCTTAGGGACATTATCAATTTTTTCGTTTCCTTTTCTTGATACATTTGAAAAGTTAGTAAAACTCACTCTTTTATGCAACCTGCTACTCTATGGCTTCTCACCATGACTTGCACTAAGTGACCCTTGCGGGCCACTCAAAACTTGTGACTAGGCACTTGTATTTTTGTAGACACTGTCACAAAGTGATGATGTGGCGGACAGCAGAAACCCTAATTTCCAGAAATCGCGGAGGCCTTTAAAAAAAATTAAAAATAATTTAAATGACGAGCGATGCGAATCTTGCCTTTTCTCGACGCCATGAGAAAGAGAGAGAACTTGTTTAAAAAAAAAAAAAGAGACTCTCTAAGAGAGAGAGAGAACTGATGCTTTTTATTTTTTAAAAGCTTTTGGGGCTCTGCTTTTGGGCATCCCTTGTAACCTTTGAGAAAGAGAGAGAACTTGTTTTTTTTAAAAAAAAAGAGACTCTCTAAGAGAGAGAGAGAACTGATGCTTTTTATTTTTTAAAAGCTTTTGGGGCTCTGCTTTTGGGCATCCCTTGTAACCTTTAAATTAGTGGGGAGGGCCTCACTTCTCAGAGCATCTAGACGCACAGTCTGAGAGAAACCCTAGCCACTCTCTTGTACTTTGAACTGATTAATATAAAAAGAAATACCGAAAGGCGCACCAGTCTTTGGGGCCAATATCTCTAGGCACGGACCTCCGTCGGGCCAATGCAAATCTATTGTGATCTGTGAATTGTTTTGAAGTGGTTATTTGGTGCTGTCGCGATTGATTTTTGACTTGGAGTGTCCAAGTCTGTTATAGTGGTATCAGAGCACGGTTGATTTCTCTTCTACGGGAAATCCGATCCCCGAATTTTTTTTCCCGCGGCACCTATGGCTTCGGGCAATGATCAGTTGACTCCCTCTGCATCTGGAGATGCGGGCAGGGATCACAACGAAGATTCCGGCAGAGAGTATGGCCCGCCTTGGCCTACTTAGGTGGAGCGGCGAGAGATGGAGCGTCGCCAATTGATCGGCGATGCAACAAAGATGATGCTCAATTTTGCCAAGGACCCGAAGATGGCAAAATATATGAACCAGACCTCTTTGGAAGAGGTACAGATGGAGTGGCAGAGAATCACAACACCACTCCCGAAACCCGCTCTCAAGAAACCTTCTACCTCCAAGAAAATATACGGAGAAGGAACTGGAGAACGTGGTTGATGCACGGATTGCTCAGCTTTTTGACGCGCAAAAGAAAGCCAAAAAGCACGGAAAAAAGCAGAAGAAAAGCGCTGACTTTCCAGGTTATTTGGGTCGTCAGTCGACTTTTGACAAGGCAAAGAAACAGAAGAAGCGTGTTCGATTTGAAGGACTACCTAGTTCTTCTTCTTCTTCTTCTTCTGATAGTTCTTCTAGCTCCTCGGATTCGAGCGAAGAAGACAGAAAAGGTAAAAAGCGAAGCAAGAAACAAAGCTTCGGAAAGGGCAAGAAAAAAGGCAAAGAAGGCTACATCTCGCCCAGAGACTGACAGTTCTAATGAGGACTCGTCTACAGATAGCTTAGATTCGGATGACGGAAAGTTTTATGCGAACAAGAAGAATTTTTACACAGCCAACGAGTATGACTTTCTCGAAGATAAAAGCAAGAAAGTCCGAGAGTTTAAGGAAGGAGGCCACTCGATCAAGTTTGATACTTTTCAGGATACTCAGATGCTTTGAAGGCTTTGTCTTTTATACAGCAGTTTGACATCGCTTTCACGGGAGGACGCTATTCAGAGCACTCCAAGATTCGGAGAGCTACCACTTACCTTAAGGGGAATGCTCGTACTTTGTGGTCCACGCTTCTTTTAACAAGAGTGCGCCAGTTAAATGGCTGAAATTTAAGAAGCTTTTTATTTCTTCTTGGTTGACTCAAGAATATGAACGAGATGTACGAGCTGCTTGGAACCATCCTCGGATGACCAAGAAAGATACAATCAATGCTTATTGTGAAAGATTCTAGAGCTCTTTTTGTCACCAGCGTGTGACTACTATCTATCCTTTTTGTTGATTTCTTTCTTATTATCTATTTACTTTCACTTTTTGGAAACACCCCTCGGGAAATCTAACTGCCCTGCATTGCATAGCTAGTGTGGAACTGTCCATAGGGAGTCCAGGCCTGAGGGCAAGAGAGCACTAAGGTTGGACAAAGACTATGGCTAGCCAAAGTGGGGTCATTGACTAGCCAAAGTGGAATCCTTTGCTACATAGGCTACATTTCAATTCTGGGTGTGGCTGCAATGTACAAAGGGGGTCAGATGTCCTAGAAAGATACAATGGCAGCATCTCCTAAAATTTAGGGAACTGCTATTTTGGGACCTGAAAATGTGTTTGCGTCATTACCTCCGGAATGACAAGGAGAACATTTTCTTACTTTGCCGTGAAGTCAACTGGGCAACCGGTTGGGAGATTTTTAGGCGGCAACCCCGAAACGGGAAAATGCTTGTAAATGTGCCAAGTGGCACATTCTGGTGCACTTTCCTCATGCAAGAGAAGGTGGCGCTGAATTTTAAGCTGGGAGAGGCTCATTTGCAGATTTTGTCACAAGTTAAGAGCTATGGAGTGCTTCCTTTCCCTCCTATGTACAGTGCGGTGCCAGGAGTGATGCCTTGCACGCTACGCATTGCCCTCTCTCTCCCCTATGGCAGTATGTTATGCCCCTCTAGTGGGCTTTTCATTTGACCAATGTACAGTTGTGTGGGTTCATGCGCGATTGCCGAGGCAAGAGCCTCTTGTACAGGTACTGGATTAGCTAGCGGCTAATCCCCCGCAGGTACAGGTGAATTCGGAGAGTTTTCACGCCAGAAATCTCGTCCGATTCAAAGGGCAAGTATCCCTACAGGTGCGGGAGCTCGAGGACTTGCTACGGATGCGACCGGCACGCGAAACGGAGCCCGAAACAGTAAATTACAGCTTGTTGTGTATTTTTGCAGGTTTAGGGTTTTGGCCCTAAATGGTCCTAATACCCCCAGGAGATTCGGGGACGCGAGGGGACCGTTGTACAGGTGATCTGGCGTATTTTCGGGGCTGAAAACAGAGAATTCAGTGTGCTACAGATTCTCACCAGGTTTTGCAAAGTGCCCGTATGCGTCGGGAAAGTCATTCAATGCGTGGGAATACAGACTGTGAAGGGTCCTAGTACAGTTATGCTGCCGAAATCGGGCCGGAACAGTTGAAATTCAGCCAAGTTTGTGCGGGGCAGCTTGTAGGGAACCATGGCGTTTATTCCCTCTTTTGAACAATAAAGAAATACTGAAAGGGGCGCCTAAGTTTAGGGGCCAATCTGGTGTCGGTCTTCTTATACAGGTGCATTCTAGTAGCCTGTATCCCTTTCCCCTTTGTTGTGTCTTGAAAGTACAGGTAAGGTGGGTGACAAATTAAATGGGTGAAAGCAAATAAGGTTAAGGTCTAAAGTCTACCGCCCTTTTTGAAAGTACAGGCCGGTTTCATGGTTCCATCGATGGGATTAAATCACTTTTTCCCATAGAAGTGAGCTTTGGTCAGGTTGGGCTTGAAGACACAGAGGATCATAGACCAGACACAGGAAATTGCAATCATGGCTGACAGACGAGATGATGTGACTGAAGAGGTTTCCTCTTCGCAGGGTCAACAGACACATGAAGTTGGTGAGTCTTTAGGACCACCACAGACGGATGATGATATATTCAGGACCGAGTTGGCTACTGCTGTGGCTACGTTCACACAAGTAATGCAGAACCCGAGGTTTTTAGCCTTTCTGCAACCTCCTCTTCTGTCTCAGCAAGTTGGGTCACTGGATCATATTCAAAAGCCTGTTAAGGCTCAAGCATAGGTGATTCATACTGCAGAGTCAATGGAAACACCTGTACACTTGACGCAGAACATGCAGTCTCCACAACCTGTGCCTAAGGTACAAGGACAGGTGGTTGAAATGCCAGTCTTTCAAGCTGTACCAGTTCAGCCAGCCACCTTTCAGCAGCCTATAGCCGGTTCTAATGGGCAGGGAAGCAACCTACAGGCTATGCAACAAGTCTTCCCACCACCTTCAGTACACCCTGGCTATTTTGGAGGTTGATCGGTATTCCAGAGCACGGCTGGTCATGCACCTGGAAATCAATTTTACATGCCAAGGAACAGTGTTTGGGGGTGCTCAAACGATGATGCCTAACCCTATGTATGGTGTCACGGGCATGTTGCCAGGGTTTCAGAGCACTCAGGGCCAATTTGGTATGCCACAGGCGAATTTTGGTATGGCTGGAATTACAAATCAGCAGCCAAATATGGCAGTTCCAGGTCAACTTAATTGCGGTTAGGGAACACAAATGAACCCTAACAGTGTTCCCATGTTTCAGTCACTTCCATATGACAACTTAACGCCGCTGGAGAGGCAAACTCCGTACAAAGAAGGTGGCAAAGGTGTGACATTCACGACCTTTACATGGTTTGATGACAGGAAGAAGGCTCTCTCATTCCTCCAGCAGTTTGACAAGGCCTATGCAGGGGGAAACTTTACAGAGGCTTCAAAGGTCCGCAAGGCAGCCACTTTCTTGACAAGGAATGCGGGACAATGGTGGACAACTTTATTGCTGCAAGGGCAAGCTCCGTCCACATGGATTTACTTCAAGCAGATTTTTGCAGCAGCATGGTTATCTGATGACTTTGAAGAAGATGTCATGACAGAATGGCACCAGCTTAATGCTGCCACTTTCAAGAATCTGGATGACTACAATCGGAAGTTTTGGAAAGCTCTACTTCCAGTAACTTCCTATAGGTTTGTGCCATTGATAGAACATATTGAAAAATACTGTTGTGGCCTACCCAAAGGATTGAGAAAATATTGCACGAAGACCAAAGTCACTACTTTGACACAGCTCATCGAGGTAGCAAACACTGGCAATGGTTTGCTCAAGGGAGAAGATTGTGAATTCAATACTGACGTCAAGGAAGGAACAGCCAAGAAAAATTCAGCGAAGAAGTATGTTCCTAAGGAGGCTCCGAAAGTGACTCAGGAGCCAGCCAACGCAGGGAAAGACAAAGCTACGGCTGAATCAGAAAAGGGACCAGCGAAGAAATGGAAAAGATGTTTTCCTCGCAAGTCGGAAGAGCAAAAGAAGGTCTTGAGGTCAGAAAACAAATGCTTCATCTGTGAGCAGCCTGGCCACATTGCTTACAATTGTCCTACAAAGAAAAGGCCAGCTGATTCTGAAGACAAGGAGGACAAGAAAGGAAAGAAGCCCATGGATGGTCTAGTGCCAGATATGGTGGGCGACAAGCCAAATTCAGATGCAAGTGAGCTTTGCAGAGCATGGGAAAAGGTCAGGGATCAAACAGTGCTTATCTTCTTTGATCCGGGTGCCAAAGCCAATTTCATTTCCCCAGAATTGGCTTCAAAGTTGGGAATCGGACCTGAAGAGATGGGGTATACAGCAGAGGCAGGTTTGGCATGTCTTGGTTATACAGAGGCTGTGACACCCATCATCGGAAAGTTGCGCCTACATATCCAGTCCTATGTAGATGCTGAAGAATTTTACATCATGCCACTGGACAGATGTGATGTGTTGTTAGGTATTCCTTGGTTATTTCGTGTACAGGGAATCATGGATGCCTACAACAAAAAGATCACTGTACAGAGCAGGAAAAAGACTCACATTCTTGATGTAAAGCTTAAAGGGGAGTCTATTCCCACTGTATCAGCTTTTGCTATTACTTCTGTAATGAAAAAGCATCTTTCTGCGTACTTGGTTTTTGCACGTGAAGTGTCAGATTGTGATGAATCAAATTTATCTGTGCTAGATAAAGAAAGGTCAATGTTTTTACAACAGTATAGTGACTGTTTTTCCGATTCATTACCGTCTCAATTACCGCCAGAGAGACCCGAGGACCATGCGATAGATTTGGTGCCAGGCAGTAGCCCACCAAATAAGCCTCCGTATAGGGTTAGTGCGGCTCAGCAGAAAGAGATTATGGGCCAAGTCCAAGAGTTGTTAGAAAAGGGGCTGATTCAGCCCAGTTCATCTCCATTCTGTTCTCCAGTGTTGTTGGTGCAGAAAAAAGATGGCTCATGGCGTATGTGCATCGACTACCGTGCACTGAACAAGAATACCATCAAGAATAGGTTCCCTATACCTAGAATTGATGATATTCTGGACAAATTAGAAGGAGCAACTATGTTTAGCAGGATAAATCTAAAGAGTGGGTACCATCAGATCCGCATTAGATCAGAGGATGTGCACAAGACTGCTTTTAGAACGACGTTTGGCCTTTACGAATTTTTAGTGATGCCCTTTAGTCTCACAAATGCTCCTGCTACGTTCAATAGGATGATGGACATAATTTTCCGTCCACACCCGCAGTTTGTTGTTACATTCTTTGATGACATGATAGTCTACTCAAAGAATGAAGAGGAGCATAGGCATCACTTGGCCATTGTATTCAAAGAGCTACGCAGTCATAGGTTGCTCGTCAATGCAAAGAAAAGTGAATTTTTTCTGGAAGAGATTCACTTTCTGGGACACATTGTCTCAAAGGATGGTGTCAGAATGGATCCTGCAAAAGTTGAAGCGATCAAGTCATGGCCAAATTTGAAGACGGTGCACGATGTCCGAAGCTTCTTGGGACTATGCTCCTATTACAGAAGGTTTATCCGAAATTTTGCTGAGATTGCTTCACCTTTACATGCTCTTCAAAAGAAGGCAGTCACCTTTAGATGGACACAAAGAGATTTCAGCTTTTAATCTCTTAAAGGAAAAGATGACTTCAGATCCGGTCATTGTGTTGCCAGATCTTAAGAAGTCATTTGTGGTCCAATGTGACGCCTGTGGTAGTAGCATTGGTGCAGTGCTAATGCAAGATGGCAGGGTAGTAGCCTATGAGAGCAGAATTTTGCAAGGGCCAGAGATGACCATGCAAGTCTATGAGAAAGAGTTACTGGCTGTGATTAATGCGCTCTTAAGTTGGAAACACTACCTGCTAGGTGCAGACTTTGTTGTCCAAACGGACCATCCGACCTTGCGATACTTCTTGACACAGGCAAAGTTATCTGAGAAGCATATGCGATGGGCAAATATCTTGTCCATGTTCCACTTTCAGATTGTGCATGTGGAAGGCAAGAAGAACGTTGTGGCTGATGCCTTGTCAAGGAAGCCACAAATTTCAGCTGTGTCATTCCTTGTCATCATGAACTTGATGATATGAGGGAACAATATGCAAATGATGAAGATTTTGCAAGGGTCTTCGAGCAGCTAATGGATGGACAACGTCATGAACACTATCTTCTCAAAGATGGGTTCATGATGATGCATGGCAGATTGTGTGTCACAAAGCCATTGCGACGCAAAGTTATGGAAGAGAGTCATGTCCCACCGTATGCAGGGCATCGTGGTATCGATGCTACAGTTAAAGCGGTTGAGACATTCTTCTACTGGCCTACATTGAGAAGAGATGTGGATGCCTTTGTGCGAGAATGCCTAATTTGCCAGAAGGTCAAATTTGATAGGCAAAAGGCACCAGGGTTATTGCAACCACTACCTATTCCAGATAAACCATGGGAAAGTATTGCTATGGATTTTATCTTTGATCTTCCAAGAACGTAGACAAGAAACGATGGTATTTGGACCATCATTTGCAGATTCAGCAAGCAGGCTCATTTTATTCCTGTCAAGAAGAAGATAAAGCCAGATCAGATGGCACGCTTGTTTATGAGCAATATTTTCAAGTATCATGGCATGCCACAGTCGATTGTTAGCGACCGTGATCCACGCATGACAAGTTTGTTCTGGAGAGGCTCGGTTGAGAATATGGGCACCACGCTCAAATTCTCTTCGTCATTTCATCCTCAAACAGATGGGCAGTCAGAAGAGGCAAATTCTACTGTCCTAGATCTGTTGAAGCTCTATGTGTCAGAGCATAAAGGAAAGTGGGAGCAGTATTTGCCGTTGGTGGAGTATGCATACAATAATACAGTGCATTCATCAACTGGCAAGGCACCTTTTGAGATAGTTGAAGGTGGCAAGAAAGTTCCTCCCATACTGCATACAAAGGACAAGATATTTGAAGCAGATAAGTATGTTCAGGACATGGATGAAATGTACAAGAAGGTCAAAGTGGCCTTGGAAAAGACTCAGGCAAAGCAAAAGAAAGCAGCTGATCGTCACCGTCGTGAAGTGGTATTTTCACTTGGTGATTGGGTGCTTCTACGCTTTGAAAAGGCAAGGTTAAAGAAGATGAAGGGCAAGGAAAGACTGTTTCCAAAGCTCAGCATGCGTTACTATGGGCCTTTTCAAGTGTGCGACATAATCAGTAATGTTCTATATAGGTTGAAATTGCCTGACAGTTGGAAGATTCACAATGCGTTTCATGTGAGTCTTCTCAGACCCTATGTGGGTGATGTGCCAGAAGATATGCCAGCTGAAGATCAGCCGGAAGTCAAGGAACTTGACGAGATCTTGGTCCCCGAACAGATTTTGGCACATAAAGAAAGAAAAGTGAAAGGCAAGGTTGCTAGGCGTTACTTGGTAAAGTTCAGAAACTATCCACCAATGGATGCTAAGTGGATGGAAGAAAGTGAACTTGCAGAGTCACCAACTGTGTTATCACTTTACCTTGAAGCCTTCGATCTGCAACCTACCTTGACCCCTTGAGTTTCAAAGCTACATGGATTGTCAATGTGACAATGGCTTCTGAAACAAATGATGTACATGGTATTTAAAGTGAGCTCAAATCAAGTACATGTTACATCAATGTTAGAGCTGTAGAGATTGTCAGTTTGGTAATTGCTCTTATGGAATGTCTAAAAGTTTGGTTAGTGCTATAGAAGTGAGTATTTCTTGTCAGTTTGTCAAGGATACAATAATTGCTTCTATTAAAGGGTACATGTGTAACTGCATTCTTAAACTGTCGGTTTGGGTATGCTCGAAAGTGTTACTAGGCCCAACGTGTACTAAAAGACAGTGGCAAAATGTGTGCCTACCATTTTGTCATTGGAAAGTTAGTGACTCAAAGCAATGGCAGAGTGCGAAGCTACCACTATGTCATTGGGACAGGGTTCACACGCAAGCAATACATGTGTCGACGAGGTGTTGAATCCACCAGGGTTGACAATGAGCATGTATGTGTCGTACATATGTCGACAGGTGTTGAATACATCAATGTTGACTGTCAGCATGTACGACATAGATGCAAACGAGGACGTTTGAGATTTCAAGAGGGGGGTATGTCACCAGCGTGTGACTACTATCTATCCTTTTTGTTGATTTCTTTCTTATTATCTATTTACTTTCACTTTTTGGAAACACCCCTCGGGAAATCTAACTGCCCTGCATTGCATAGCTAGTGTGGAACTGTCCATAGGGAGTCCAGGCCTGAGGGCAAGAGAGCACTAAGGTTGGACAAAGACTATGGTTAGCCAAAGTGGGGTCATTGACTAGCCAAAGTGGAATCCTTTGCTACAGAGGCCACATTCAATTCTGGGTGTGGCTGTAGTGTACAAAGGGGGTCAGATGTCCTAGAAAGATACAATGGCAGCATCTCCTAAAATTTAGGGAACTGCTATTTTGGGACCTGAAAATGTGTTTGCGTCATTACCTCCGGAATGACAAGGAGAACATTTTCTTACTCTGCCGTGAAGTCAACTGGGCAACCGGTTGGGAGATTTTTAGGCGGCAAAGTGTCCGTATGCGTCGGGAAAGTCATTCAATGCGTGGGAATACAGACTGTGAAGGGTCCTAGTACAGTTATGTTGCCGAAATCGGGCCGGAACAGTTGAAATTCAGCCAAGTTTGTGCGGGGCAGCTTGTAGGGAACCACGGCGTTTATTCCCTCTTTTGAACAATAAAGAAATACTGAAAGGGGCGCCTAAGTTTAGGGGCCAATCTGGTGTCGGTCTTCTTATACAGGTGCATTCTAGCAGCCTGTATCCCTTTCCCCTTTGTTGTGTCTTGAAAGTACAGGTAAGGTGGGCGACAAATTAAATGGGTGAAAGCAAATAAGGTTTAAGTCTAAAGTCTACCGACCTTTTTGAAAGTACAGGCCGGTTTCATGCCAATTTGGGCTTTGTTTTGGAAGGCAATTTGGGAGAACATTGGTACGTAGTTGCAGTTCTCGTCATCGTTCCACTTGCAGACTGACGGGCAATTTGAGATTGCCAATTCAATGATTTTAGATTTATTGAAGTCTTGTATCTCGGATCAGAAGACTTAATGGGAAAAGAACTTACCTTTGGTGGAATTTGCCTACAATAACACGATACACTCTTCGACGGGGAAGACGCCATGTGAGATTGTTGAAAGTGCTGCGAAGGTTCCATCCTTCTTGAGCACGAAGATTAGATATTTGAAGCGGATGAATATTCGCAAGATTTGGATATGGCTTTTGCCAAGGTTCGTGAGACTTTGCAGGGGTCTCAAGAACGACACGAAAAGGCAGTGGATCGCCATCGTCGCGACTCGAAATTGAAGGAGGATGATTGGGTGCTCTTACGTTTTGAGAAGGCACGCCTACGAAAGAAAAAGGGAAAGGAGAGGCTTTTTCCAAAGCTTAGTATGCGATACTACGGACCTTTCCAGATCACTGACAAGATAAATGATGTCTCCTTCCTATTGAAACTGCCAGATACTTGGAGGATTCACAATGCATTGCATGTGAGTCTCTTGAAACCTGTTAAGGGTGCTGTGCCTGATGATAGGGAGCCTGATGAGCAACCCGAAGTGGAAGAAAACGAGGAGATCCTTGTTCATGAACAGATTTTGGTACATAACGATACGAAGAAAGGTAAAGTCCGAAGGCGGTTCTTGGTTTAGTTCAAGAACTTTCCTGCATTTGATGCGAAGTGGATGGAGGAGGAGGACCTAGCAGCATTTTGGTCTGATTGATCTCGAATAGACATGGTTGCAATAGGGGTTAGTCAATCGGACATCGATGAGGTCCATTGCTAGCTACATTGCCGATAAATCATGGTCTAAGATCCGAATGAATGTTGAATGTCATGTGATGTCCTGTGATGTCGTGTGATGTGACTGTCGATTTTGTACATGTGCTAGATGTGTGTTCCTAGTACGTAGGTACTAACAGTCAGTGTCTGCTAAGACGGTTTATGGATTTTGTCGGTTTTGCAGGCGTAATCGCGGTCGATTACAATGCTTTCAAGAGGGATGACGTGGCGGACAATAGAAACCCTAATTTCTGCTAAAAACCCTAATTTCCGGAAATCGCGGAGGCTGATTTTTTTTAAAATTATTTTTATTTTTTTATTTATTTTTTAATGACGAGCGACGCGAATCTTGCTTTTTCTCTACGCCATGAGAAAGAGAGAGAACTTGCTTTTAAAAAAAAAAAGAGACTCTAAGAGAGAGAGAGAGAACTGATGCTTTTTATTTTTTAAAAGCTTTTGGGGCTCTGCTTTTGGGCATCCCTTGTAACCTTTAAATTAGTGGTGAGGGCCTCACTTCTCATAGCATCTGGACGCAGAGTCTGAGAGTGAAACCCTAGCCACTCTCTTGTACTTTGAACTGATTAATATAAAAAGAAATACCGAAAGGGGCGCCAGTCTTTGGGGCCAATATCTCTAGGCACGGAACTCCGCCGGGCCAGTGCAAATCTATTGTGATTTGTGAATTGTTTTGAAGTGGTTATTTGGTGCTGTCGCGATTGATTTTTGACTTGGAGTGTCCAAGTCTGTTACAGACACATTCTCTCTTATATAAGTCCCTGAATCATCCTTTACATCAACATACCAACTTGCCATTTCATAAAAAACATCATCTTTGCTTACCCTAACTTTACTCACGACAGGATTGGAACACGTAATACTCTTGCTGCTAAAGGGAATAGCAAATAAACTCACCTTTTTTTGTTTTCGGGTCAAGCTCACTTCTCCGCTCATCGGACACATACACATAAGCAATACATCCGAATACTTTAAAATGTGATACATCCGGTTTTTCACCACAACCTCACTTTTGGTGTTATATCATGCGCTGCAGTAGTAGCTATCCTATTCGTAATGTAAGCACATGTAGCAATAGCCTCAACTCAATAACAATGAGGCACGTTCTTCTCATTCATCAACGTTCTAGCAGCTTTTGGTATGTGCCTGTTCTTCCACTCAACAACACTGTTTTGCTACGGAGTATACCTGCATGAAAACTACCTTTGAATTTCATGCTTTTTCAGAAAACCATTGAGCTCATCGGAGAAGTATTTTCCTCCTCCATGTGACCTCATACAATTAACATGTTTTCCAGTCTGTTTCTCAAACATAGCTTTGAAATTCTGAAAGTGCATAAATACCTCACTATTTTGCCTTATGAAATAGACCCATACCTTGCTTGTATGGTCATCTGTCACAAACTGTTGACGTGTCAAGCCACTGAAGAACGGAGCCGACTTGCAGGTCCCGGCCAAAGGGCCTAAACTTTAAGAAGAACAAGCAATAGCAAAAGAAGTCCTACCAACTTATGGGACCTCGTCCGATGGGGCCCAAGTGACAAAGGAATTAAAAATAAAGCTGGACCCTTACTTGCGCAGATGTGATGATATGGCAGATTTCCGCAAAACGTGCTGACAGTGTTGACGTGGCAGTTGCACGGATTTCTGTGATTTACGCTGGCAGCTTTTGGACTGGATGCTTTTGAGTTTGAAGGCTTTTCATGTAAACTGCTTTTGGGCCTAGGGCCTTTAAATATGTGCTAAGGGCTCATTCTCTGGCATGCTTTCTGGTGAAGGTGCAGAGTCTAGAGTACTGGCTTGCACTATGTTGATGCAATATAAAGAAATACCGAAAGGGGCGTCAAGGTTTGGGGCCAATACTCTTTGGGGTGGAATTCCGCCACTCCGTGTCGCGTGTCGTCTCTCTGTTTTAGTTCAATTGTTATTGAAGTGTTAAAAGTCTGTTTAGTTTGTTCTTTTCTAATGGCTCGTGGTACTCGTCTTGTGACAGTGGTATCAGAGCATCAGGCGTGTGCTTTTGCATATTGGTCCTACCAAAGAGCAGACAGAGCAAGATCGCACTTCCAAAGTTCATTGGAAATTTTAGTTTCGTGCTCCGACCCTGTGCTTTAGAAAGCATACCGGTCCTACCAAAGAGCAGACAGAGCAAGATCGCACTTCCAAATTTCATTGGAAATTTTAGTTTCGTGCTCCGACGGACTTATTAGCCACTCCCACCCTTACTTCATCGCGCATCAGGCGTGATCCCATCTTCACCGCTCATGTCTTATAGGGCATAAGCCATAAAGATCACTTGCAATAGAAGGATCCAAGATTTGTTTCGAGATGCTGTTTTTCTCAGAGGCAGTGCCATGCAAATGTCGATCTCTATAGCTGCCAAGCCGCACACTCCAAGGACTTTTCAAGAAAATTCTTGCCCAAAGTTATATGGTTTCTGACATGTTCCTTCGGAATGCAACTTCTGGCAAAGTGGGGTATCTTGAAATGCTCGCCATGGAAACCCTAGTAGATTATAACTTGAATTTTCTCGACATCTCTCAGTAGGTGTCTTATATAACCTTGAAGGTCGAGTGTGATTGCCAAGTCTTGGGACTATCATCACTATCACAGGAACATTGCTTGTCATGGCTTGTGGATCGTGCTGTTGTCGGCTACGACCTTATGGAAGGAACCTAACCCTAATTTTTGGTGCAGGTTTTAGGATGGAAAGTCAGTCGACTGTTCGAGCTCGACTGATGTTGAGATTGCTTTTTAAGTTTGAGTTCTGTTTGAGAACTTGTTTGTTGATCTTGTTTGAAATTTGTTTGAAATGGATGGTATCTCTTTTGAACTTGTCTTGGTGCCGATTTGAAATGTGACTCTGGTTTTAATACTGGTTTCATTGATTGGTGATTTTACTCGAGGGTGGAGAAGTGAGAAATAGTGTTTTGGTATGTTTGAACCTCGGAACGACGCAGGCCGATGCTTGGGGAGCGTTTCGTTGTATATTTGAAAACCTCGGAACGACGCAGGCCGATGTCTGTGGAGCGTTTCATTGTATGCTAGAAAACCTCAGAACGACGCAGGCTGATGCCTGGGGAGCGTTTGGTGGTATGCTTGAACCTCCAAACGACGCAGACTGCGGCCTGGGGAGCGTTTGGTTGTACAGTCCTCTGAGCTCATGGCACCGACCTTTTTAGGTTATTTGCGGGAGGAGTGACGAGGTAGTCGTTGAGTAGCTGCATATTGCAGACTGTTTGTCTCAGGGGAGTGCTCAACGGTGCTGTTTGTTGTGTCTTGTAACATGCATATGTGAGCATTTGTGTTGCATTGTGATGTGCCAACCACTGAATATTCCTAATTGGATGAGATTGCCTGGGTATGTAATTTTAGTGTATCAAGACACATGTAAAAGATCAGTGCAGTCTGGGTGTGATGGCAAATTTTACTACGCCGGAATATCAAGAGTTCTAATCTAGACGAGAGGAGAAGCCAACTCCTTGATCAAAAGAGCCGAAAGGAGAAGTCAACTCCTTAACAAAAGAGCCGAGAGGAGAAGCTAACTGCTTAACAAACAGAAGAGCAAACTGATTGTCCCTGGGGTTGTCCCTCGAAAATTTTTAAGCTAACTTGAGTTGTTTTGCAGATATGCTGTAATCGCGGACCATTACTCTCTTTCAAGAAGGGGGGATGTCACAAATTGCTGACGTGTCAAGCCACTTAAGAACGGAGCCGACTTGTAGGTCCCTGTCAAAGCGCCTAAACCTTAAGAAGAACAAGCAACAACAGAAGAAGAAGTTCTACCAACTTATGGGACCCCGTCCGATGGGGCACAAGTGACAAAGGAATTGAAAATAAAGCTAGACCCTCACTTGCGCAGATCTGATGACGTGGCAGATTTCTGCAAAACGCGTTGACAATGCTGACGTAGCAGTTGTATGGATTTGCGTGATTTATGGTGACAGCTTTTGGACATTGCTTTTAGACCCAATGCTTTTGAGTTTGAAGGCTTTTCATGTAAACTGCTTTTGGGCCTAGGGCCTTTAAATCATAGTCACATGGAGACATGACGGGTCTTGGGGACGGGGACGTGGCAAAGCAGGGGATGGGGGACGGGCTAGGGGACGCGTGTTTAAAAAAACTTGTTCTATACTAGACAACACTAAAAGCACAAGATTGGAAAGAAAAAGTGGGTTTTGCACTCATAAATACCAAATTATTAGCTCAAGACTCTGAAAGCCCTAGAAAAAAGGTGTGGGGTCCCCTGCTCACGTCCCCCCTCTATGTGTCACCGGGGACCCGCGTCTCCTGTCACCAGGAGGTGTATTTTTTTTGTTGCCTTCAATAAATAAGTACTAGATATTTTTATTTATTTTTATTTCTTGTTTCCCCGGGACCCTTGAAAAGGTGCAAGTGGACATTGCATGGCCAGTGTGAAACGGCTGCGGTCGAATAGGTTTCTCACATGGGGAGTCTGGGTCGGTCAGTCTAGGACTAGTTGGGCCAGTTAGCACTGAATTCTGATGAGTATGGAAGCCTGTGCCCGCCAAACGAAATCTGGGCCACTCAGAAAGTCACTTACAACTTTATAAGTGAGTGGGAACTAGGGAATTAACTCAAAGAGGCAAACTGGACACTTGGCAGGAGGAGGTTAATCTGCAGGACACCTCAGCAAGAGGAGGCGCCCAATTTGAGAGAGGGGTTGAATTTAACACACTAAGTGACCTACAGTGTGTGTGTGAGTAGTGGGCGCAAGTCTACAACTTTAATGGAAAGCTTGTAACAAACTGCTGACGTGTCAAAGCCTAAAGAATGGAGTCAACTTACAGATGTGGCCGAGGGGCCTAAACCCTAATTCTGGAAACCCTAACCCTAAAACTGCAAAAACTTTAACCCTAACCCTAACCCTAAGGGCAACAAACAAATTTCGAAAATTGCGCTGACATGATGACGTGGCAGGCTTTACGGATTTCCGTAAATTGCGCTGGCAGCTTTTTGGCTTTGCTTTTGAACTAGAAGCTTTTGAGTTTTAAAGGCTTTTTACTGTAACTGCTTTTCAGGCCAAGGGCCTTTAAATATGAGGCTAGGGCTCATTCTCTGGCATGCTTCTTGAAGAAGGGGTAGAGTCTAGAGTACCGGCTTGTATTGTGTTGATGCAATATAAAGAAATACCGATAGGGGCGCCAAGGTTTGGGGCCAATACTCTATGGGGTGGAATTTCGCCACTCCGTGTCGCGTGTCGTCTCTCTCTCCATTTCAGTTTAGTTGTTATTTGAAGTGCTTAAAGTTGTTCAGTCTGTTCTTTTCTATTGGCATGTGGTGCCCGCCTTGTGACAAAGCTTGCCTTCGTAGAGCGATGATTTGCTCTCGTGCATCTCTCTCCCCCCTTTGGCACATATGGTAATGCCCCACTAGTTGGGCTACTCAGATAAACATGTGCAATTCTGGGGGTTTATGCACGTTTGCAAAGGCAAGAGCCTTCTGAACAGGAACCTGATTAGCTAATTGCTAATCTCCCACAGGTATGCACAGTTCCATCGCGAAAGATTGCGAGTTCGGAGAGTTTTCTCGCCTGAAAACTCGTCCAATTCACAGGGGAACTGTCCCATTGTGTGCGAGAGCCCTTGGGACACGCGTAGGCGTGTTCGCTCCGCTAAAAGCGATCCGGAACAGCGAATTACAGCCTGCTGTGTTTTTCTGCAGGTTTAGGGTTTCGCACCTAAACTGCAAGGGAACCCCGGGGGAGCCTCGTGAGAGCCTTGGGATGCGTGTACAGGCTTTTGGGCAGCCGGCAGTGAAAAACAGAGAATTACAGCCCGCTGAATTTCTGTGACAGCTCACTAGAAAGCTTCCAGATAGCGAGGGAATCCGTCCTAGACAGGTGCTTTTGACCTACAGGGGTTTTTGCGTGGTTATGTTGCCGAAATCCGGTCAAAAACTGCGTTTTCAGCCCTTGCCAAGTTTGGACAACTTTGTGAAAGCTTGTGCTAAGTGGTCGGATCGTCTACCTTAATTTGAATAAAGAAATACCGAAAGGTAGACGATCCGACCTACAGGGTGTCGGTCTCGTGTGCGCAGTGACATTCTAGTCGCTGGACGCAACTGTGTTCTCTTCCCTTCTCAGTGCTCTATGTAAAGTTAACAGGTAATTCAAATAGTACCGCCCTCTACGTTGTATAGGCCGGTTATATGGTTCCATCGACTGGATAGTCACTTTTTCTTCAAAAAGTGCAGCGTGGATTGTTGTGGGTGACAGCAACACAGAGCTTGTCGTTATGGCAGAGAAGAGAGACCAAGTACCTGAAGAGGGATCTTCCTCACATGGCACAAAGAAAATTCCTTCAACTCTTCAAGAAGAGGACAGGTTGTTTAGAACTCAACAGCGTTGCTGCATGGACATGTTTCAGCAGTTGGCTAACAACCCAAGGATGCAGGAGTTCTTACAGGCTCCGACACAGGGTTTTCAGCCTCCTACACGGGGCATGACTGAGCTGTTGCAGGAAAAGGAGATTTCCAATGCGCAGAGGACTCATGATGCTCGAGGGAAAGCCCATGTGGTTGAGCAACTAGCGGTGTCCAATGATCCAAAGCAACTTGCTTTAGCTGGACAAGAACCGTTTGTGAATGGTCAAGGGAGTAATGAACAGGCTATGCGTCAGACCCTTCCATTACATATTACTTATCTTGGTTATTTTGGAGGTGGTTCAGTGTTTCAAGCTATGGTTGGACCTTCCACAGGTTATATGCCAGGGAATGTGTTCGGGACAATGCAAACAGGCATGGGTAACCCTATGTACGCGAACATGGGTGTCCAACCAGGTTTTCAGGGTGCCTATGGCCAGTTTCGAGTGCTTGGAACACAATTTGGTATGGCTGGTTTTTCGCAGCCATATGTACAAAATGCAGATACGACAGGGAAAACAATTGATGCGAGTGCTGGAATGAACAATCATGGAGCACCACTGTTACAGGCTCTTGTTTATGATAATGTGGCTCCTTTGAGTCAGCCTAAGGATTACAAGGAAGGTGGGCAAGGAGTGAAGTTTGAAACTTTCAGAGGAACCGAGGATCAATTGAAGGCTTTGACCTTCATACAACAATTCGATGTAGCTTATGCTGGAGGAAACTTCACGGAATCTTCAAAGATACGCAAGGCTGCCACTTTCTTGAAAGGGAATGCGCTTCAATGGTGGACCGCATTGTTGAACCAGGGTCGAGCCCCAACAACGTGGGTCCAATTCAAACATCTTTTTGCGCCTGCATGGTTGACAAACACTTTTGAAGTGGATGTGATGACAGAATGGCATGAGTTGAATGCTAAACAGTGTGCGAATCTGGAAGAGTACAATAAACAGTTTTGGACCGCACTGTTGCCAGTTACCTCTTACAGGTTTGTGCCATTGTCAGAACATATTGAGAAGTACTGTTGCGGTTTGCCCAAGAAAATCAGGGACTACTGCACAAAGACTACTGCCATGAATA
The DNA here is from genome assembly GCF_014529385.1 of Adiantum capillus-veneris. Classification (NCBI taxonomy): domain Eukaryota; kingdom Viridiplantae; phylum Streptophyta; class Polypodiopsida; order Polypodiales; family Pteridaceae; genus Adiantum; species Adiantum capillus-veneris. The sequence continues at coordinate 141,854,873 of NC_140950.1, read as the reverse complement.
TGTTTCAGTTGATAGAGAATTCAAGAGTGGCCAGCAATCTGTTGAAGGGAGATTCCGATGGATTTAATAGCCACAAGAAAGGGTCCCAAGGTTCAGCCAAAGGCAATGTTGCAGCAAAGCCTTCTGAGCCTCCCTCAAAGAAGCCCTCCACTGAAGAAGTTGATACGTCCAAGAAGCAGTCTAAATCTTCTTCGGGACGAGGAAAGGACAAAAAAGACATTTTTCTTGCAAAACTTTTGAAGAAAGGAAAGCTCTTAGGGAGGCCAAGAAATGCTATATTTGTGAACAGGAAGGACATTTTGCAAATGAATGCCCACAGAAGAAGTCACAGGATAAGGATGACAAGTCACGCCATAAAGGGAAGAAGCCAAAGCCAAGTGCAGGACTTGTTCCAGGTTTGGTTGGAGACCAGCCAAACACAGATGCCACGGAGCTGTGCAGAGCTTGGGGCAAAGTTAGAGACCAGACAGTGCTGGTTTTCTTTGATCGAAGAGCCCGTGCAAATTTCATATCACCAGAATTGGCATCAAAGTTGGGCATTCGTGCAGAGGAGATGGGCATGACAGGGGAAGCAGGTTTGGCATGCCCAGGTCATTCAGAGCCTGTTACTCCCATTTTGGGAAAGCTTCGTTTGCACATTCAGAGCTATGTGGATGCGGAAGAATTTCATATTATGCCACTTGAGGGCTGTGATGTGTTACTGGGCACCCATGGGGTTACAGGTTGCATGCTATGGTGGATACTTACAACAAAAAGATTACCCTTGTACATAGAGGAAAGACTCATGTCCTTGATGTAAAGCGTAAAGGCGAGTCTGTTCCAGTTGTTTCTGCTTTTGCTATTTCATCTGTAATAAAGAATCATCTTTCTGCGTACTTGATATTGCAAAAGAAGTACCTCAAGTTGTATGTAATTTTTCTACCTTAGATAAAGACAGGTCAACTTTTTTGAGTGGTTTCAGTGATTGTTTTTCGGACTCTTTGCCAAGGGAGTTACCTCCTGAGAGACCTGAGGATCATACTATAGATCTTGTGCCAGGTTCTAGTCCACCGAATAGACCACCATACAGGGTTAGTGCTGCCCAACAGGAAGAGATTATGAGTCAGGTCAACGAGCTTTTAGAGAAGGGGCTGATTCAGCCCAGTTCATCCCCTTTTTGTTCGCCTGTACTCTTAGTGCAGAAGAAGGATGGTTCATGGCGCATGTGCATTGACTATCGCACCTTGAATAAGAATACCATCAAGAACAAGTCCCCATACCGAGGATAGATGACATTCTTGATCGGCTTGAGGAAGCGTCATTGTTTACAAGAATAGACCTAAAGAGTGGTTACCATCAGATACGTATTAGGCCAGAAGATGTCCATAAGACTGCGTTCAGGACAACATTTGGTCTCTATGAGTTTCTTGTTATGCCATTTGGTCTCACAAATGCTCTTGCCTCCTTTAATAGAATGATGGACAAAATTTTTAGACCACATAGAAACTTCGTGGGTACCTTCTTTGATGACATGATTGTCTACTCGAAGTCTGAAGAGGAGCATAGGGATCACTTGACTGCAGTTTTCAATGAGTTACGTAACAACAGGCTACTCATTAATGCGAAGAAGAGTGAATTCTTTTTGCAAGAGAATCACTTCCTTGGGCACGTTGTTTCAAAGGATGGGGTACGCATGGATCCGGCTAAAGTGGAAGCAATTAGGTCATGGCCAGACTTGAAGTCCGTACATGACATTCGAAGCTTTCTAGGCTTATGTTCCTACTATAGGAGGTTCATCCGAAATTTTGCTGAGATTGCTTCTCCACTCCATGCACTGCAAGGAAAAGGAGTTACTTTCAAGTGGACAGCCAAGGAAATTTTAGCGTTTAAACACTTGAAAGAGAAGCTGACTTCAGATCCAGTAATCATTTTGCCAGATCTTTCGAAACCTTTTGTGGTTCAATGTGATGCGTGTTTTCATAGTCTTGGTGCAGTTCTAATGGAGAATGGCAGAGTAGTCGCATATGAGAGAAGAATTCTTTTGAAGACTGAAAGAAGCTTGCAAGTCTATGAGAAAGAATTGTTGGCAGTAATTCATGCTCTCACTAGTTGGAAACACTATCTGCTAGGGGCTGATTTTGTTGTCCAAACGGATCATCAAACCTTGCGATTTTTTCTCACACAGACGAAGTTGTGTGAGAAGCGCATGCGATGGGCAAACATCTTGTCAATGTTCCATTTTCAAATTGTGCATGTGCAAGGGAAAAAGAACGTGGTGGTTGATGCGTTGTCACGAAAGCCCCAAATTTTAGCAGTGTCAATTCCGTACCATTGTGAACTAGACGAAATGAAGACACAATATGCTGAAGATTCAGATTTTGCAAGGATCTATGACCAGCTTCTTGATGGGCAACATCATGAGCACTATATGCTTAAGAATGACTTTCTCATGATGCATGGAAAGTTATGCGTTACAGTTACGCCCGAAGATTTTAATGGAAAGTCATGCTCCACCTTATGCTGGGCATCGTGGAATTGATGCGACAGTGAAAGGGGTTGAGGCTTTCTTCTATCGGCCAACTTTGCGTCAAGATGTTGATACATTTGTAAGATCATGCTTAGTTTGCCAAAAAGTCAAATTTGACAGGCAATAGCAACCGGGATTGTTGCAGCCATTGCCGATCCCAGATAGGCCATGGGAAAGCATAGCAATGGACTTTATCTTTGATCTTCCAAGAACGAAAACAGGCAATGATGGGTTTTGGACTATCATTTGCAGGTTCAGTAAGCAGGCCCATTTCATTCCTGTTAGGAAGAAGATAAAGCCAGAACACATGGTCAAGATATTCATGAGCAATATCTTTGAATATCACGGGATGCCTCAGTCAATTGTCTTTGACAGGGATCCACATATGACGAGCCTTTTTTGGAAGGCATTGTTTGAGAACATGGGCACTACGCTAAAGTTCTCTTCTTTGTTTCATCTGCAAACTGATGGACAGTCAGAAGAGGCAAATTCTACTGTTCTGGAGCTGCTCAAATGTTATGTGTCAGAGCACTAGGCAACTTGGGAACACCATCTTCCATTGGTTGAATATGCTTACAATAACTTTGTGTATACGTCAATAGGTAAGGCACCATTTGAGATACTGAAAGGAGGGAAGAAAGTCCTGCCCATTTTGCAGACTAAGGACAAGATTTTTGAGGCAAACAAGTATGTGCAAGATATGGATGAAACATACAGGAAGATAAAGATTGCTCTTGAGAAGACTCAGGCTAAGCAAAAGAAAGCTGCCGATTGTCACCGTCGTGAACTTGTATTTTCACTTGGTGATTGGGTGCTTTTGCGCTTTGAAAAGGCCAGGTTAAGGAAACGGAAAGGCAAGGAACGCTTGTTTCCTAAGCTCAGTATGCGATATTATGGTCCTTTTCAGATTTCAAAAAAGATCAGCGATGTAGCTTACAGGTTAAAGCTACCAGAAGGCTAGAAAATACATAATGCTTTTCATGTCAGCCTTCTAAGACCCTTAGTTGGTAATGTGCCAGAGAATATGCTTGATGAGGAACAACCCGAAGTGGAAGAATTGGATGAGATCCTTGTTCCTGAACAAATATTGGCACATAAAGAAAGGAAGGTTAGAGGAAAGGTTGCAAGACGCTCTTTGGTGAAGTTCAAGAACTATCCATCCTTAGATGCCAAATGGATGGAAGAGTCTGAAATTGGTTGATTCACCTCATCCATTGCAATTGTATCTTGAAGCCTTTCAGATGAAACCTACAGTGACTTGATGTAGCCTTTTTGGAGCAAGGCAAGAGCATGGTTCATGATGCTCAAGAGAGTAGTTAAGCAATTCTATCTACTCTTTCCATACAGAATTTAGCTAGAGAAGTTTGTACTTGAGAGTTCACTAGAAGACTTCTATGCTTGATATATGTGTTGTAGCCAGGTTGGTGGGATCGTTCAATCGTCCAACGCTACATTTCCGGAAGCATGTATATCTTGGATTCCCATCATAGAATATATGTGATATCAAGAGATACCGCATGTACTATTGGCATGCAAGCGAGGTCGCTTGCAGTATTTCAAGGGTGGGGTGTCACCAGGAGGTGTATTTTTTCTGTTGCCTTCAATAAATAAGTACTAGATATTTTTATTTATTTTTATTTTTACTTGTTTCCTCGGGACCCTTGAAAAGGTGAAAGTGGACATTGCATGGCCAGTGTGAAACGGCTGCGGCCGAATAAGTTTCTCACATTGGGAGTCTTGGTCGCTCAATCTGGGACTGGTTGGGCCAGTTAGCACTGAATTCTGATGAGTAAGGAAGCCTGTGCCCGCCAAACGAAATCTGGGCCACTCGGAAAGTCACTTACAACACTATGAGTGAGTGGGAACTAGGGAATTAACTCAAAGGGGCAAACTGGACACTTGCCAGGAGGAGATTAATCTGCAGGACACCTCAGCAAGAGGAGGCGTCCAATTTAAGAGAGGGCTGAATTTTACACACTAAGTGACCTACAGTGTGTGTGTGAGTAGTGGGTGCATGTCTACAACTTTAATGGAAAGCTTGCCTTCTCCTCTGTCTCATGTAGCGTGAAGATTTTCTCTTGTGCATCTCTACCTCCCCTTTGGCACATATGGTAATGCCCAACTAGTTGGGCTACTCACATGAATATGTACAATTCTGGGGGTTTATGCACGTTTGCCAAGGCATGAGCCTTCTGAACAGGAACCGGATTAGCTAATTGCTAATCTCCCACAGGTACGCACGTCGCACAGTTCCATCGCGAAAGATTGCGAGTTCGGAGAGTTTTCTCGCGTGAAAACTCGTCCAATTCACAAGGGAACTGTCCCATTGTGTGCGGGAGCCCTTGGGACATGCGTAGGCGTGTTCGCTCTGCTAAAAACGATCCGAAACAGCGAATTACAGCCTGCTGTGTTTTTCTGTAGGCTTAGGGTTTCGCACCTAAACTGCAAGGGAACCCCGGGGGAGCCTCTTGAGAGCCTTGGGATGCGTGTACAGGCTTTTGGGCACCCGGCAGTGAAAAACAGAGAATTACAGCCCGCTGAATTTCTGTGACAGCTCACCAGAAAGCTTCCAGATAGCGAGGGAATCCGTCCTAGACAGGTGCTTTTGACCTACAGGGGTTTTTGCGCCGTTATGTTTCCGAAATCTGGTCGAAAACCTGCGTTTTCAGCCCTCGCCAGGTTTGGACAGCTTTGTGAAAGCTTGTGCTAAGTGGTCAGATTGTCTACCTTAATTTGAATAAAGAAATACCGAAAGGGGCGCCAATCTTTGGGGCCTACAGGGTGTCAGTCTCGTGTGCGCAGTGACATTCTAGTCGCTAGACGCAACTGTGTTCTCTTCCCTTCTCAATGCTCTGTGTAAAGTTAACAGGTAATTCAAATAGTACCGCCCTCTACGTTGTATAGGCCGGTTATATCTCCTCTGCGTCCCATGTGAGGGACCCCTCTGTGTCGCATCCCCCCGTCCCGCCCCGCGTCCCCTTTTCCGTCCCTACCAAAAAGGGCCATGTTCTCGGGTCCCCTGTTTCTATGCTTTAAATATGTGAAGGTACAGAGTCTGGAGTACCGGCTTGTACTGTGCTGATGCAATATAAAGAAATACCTTGAGGGGCGCCAAGGTTTGGGGCCAATACTCTCTGGGGTGGAATTCCGCCAATCCGTGTCGCGTGTCATCTCTCTCTTTCAGTTCAACTGTTATTGAAGTGCTAAAAGTCTGTTCAATCTGTTCTTTTCTACTGGCACGTGGTGCCCCTCTTGTGACATCATCAATGAAGCTCACATAGTATCTACATCCACCCATAGATGCAGTCTTTGTGGGACCCCATACATGTATATGTACTAGTTCCAATACATGCTTGCTTATATACTTATCATGAGGAAAGGATGCTTTTGCCTCCTTTCCAAACTGAGAACCTTCACAAATTTTTTGCATATCATTAACTCTAAATGTTGGCAAACCTGTAACCATCTCTTTTGTTTTGCATTATCTTTAGTCTTTTCAAATTTACACGATCAATACGTTTGTGCCAGATCTCAGTATCCGCAACAAGTCCTGAACTTTGTGCAAACATGACAGCATTCACCCCGTGCACATGTACATCCAAAGTAAACATTCTACCCACTTTCTTTCTCTGCGTAACCAACCTTCCATTCTTCTTATGCTCTTTGACAAAGAGACCATCAAAGTTAAACCTGACTTGCAAACCCTGCTCAATCATCTGTCCAACAGATATCAAATTCTTTGTGATATTAGGTATATGTAGTACATCAGCGAAGTACTTAAGTACTTTACTCTTACCATTTGTCACAGACAATGATATATTTCTTGTATGCATAATGGGATATGCAGTATCATCCCAAGTCTCTACATAGCCAAGACTTTGTAAAGTTTGCATTTCTCCCCGAATCCACATACCAGACATTATCACTAGATTTTGCGACATTTGCAAGCGTAGTATTTAACATGTACTACACTAGAAATAGCCTCTCAAGCTCATCTACATTCCAGCCAGTGGGTGCATAATTATTTTGCTGCCACCTGTCTAGACAGTCACGTTGAAAGTAACCATGTCTACCACAACCCCAGCATACAACATTTCCATGTTAACATGTATTGTTATGCTGCACGTTCCCACGACCTCTTGGACTTCCGCCGTCTCGGAACTTTCTTCGAGTACCTATATTCAATCTTTGCGCATTCATCTGTTGCTGTGCTTGGTGGTTGCCTCTTCCTCTACCTCCATGATCTAAAACCTCGTCATCTTCCTCTTCCTCTCTTGTTAAAGAGTACCTGTTCAGAATTATTTTATGCCATGCATAGAGGAGTATTCCTCAAGTTCCTTTTCTTCTACAATTAGTAAGGACGACAAATCTGTAAACGTAGGAATGTTCTCTAGAAGATGGATACTGTAGCAGGGTTACAACGTCACTTACACATGACAAGGAGTTAGTTATAGTTGGTCTGGAGTTCACATTGGACGGACTCTAGCCTAGGCAGTGGCACGTGGTAGTGATACGAGTGGTGGTCTAGTGGACATCGTGGCTAGATCACCACCACCACAGTTTGGAGATAGACTTAGCTGGACTGGGATATTTTGCTAGCCGTTGGTGGCTCTTAATATTGTATGTATGTTTGGTTGGTTCTAGCCGTTAGATACTCTATTATCTACTTTGTATGGTCTACCGTTTTGAGTCTTGGGTCCAACACCGCACATCAGCACCCTCCCTACAGATTGGAGCCTCGACACTCCCATTGTACCTGTGAGTTCTGGAATTGGAGCTGAGGGTGCTGCCAACCAGACTCTGTATGTTTCTATGAGTTTGTCAAGCTCCATTAAGTTCTGAGTCTGTTGTTGTGCTTTGAGTTGTTGTTCCATTGCTGTGTGATCTTTTCTTCCGTTGGAGTGAGGTTTCATGCATATTCCACTGTAGAGAGCACGACACACTTTTCTTGCTACAGGTGCTCTCGGTTTTGGTGGGACCTAAGCTGAAGCCTCACTCCGTTGAGCGTATAGGTCGAGGAGCTAGTTGGTTTAAGCCCCTCCCCTGTGCCGGTCTAGACTGGTCTGTTCTAGCTTCGTCTAGTCCAGCTTCGACTCAATCAGCGTGTAGCTGGTCTAGTCCAACTTAGCCATCGACCAACTGGTCTAGTCTCTCGTCCTGGTCTAGCTGAATAGTCTAGTCACTCGCCTTGGTCTAGCGGAGTGGTCCAGTTGAGTCTCGCTTGGTCTAGTCTGCCTGTGTGGTCCAGCTTGTTCTAGACCAGCTTCGCCCTTGTCCAGCTTGGTCCAGCTGGTCTATACTCTCTCATCCCAATCTAGCAGGAGTGGTCGAGCCTGTCTAGCCTGGTCCAGTCGGGTTTCGTCCAGTGGGTCTAGACTACCCAACAAGTTTAAGGGTCACGGCACCCAGAGCTTGGGTGGGTTTGTTGTTACTGCATGACACATACAAGGTAGTCGAAAGATCGACAAAGCCCACTACTGAGCCCTTTGAAGTACTATCATAGAAAGCGTCAACCTTTCGTGCCGAGAAGAAGTCCACCAGCCACGTTACCCCTACCCTCCCATGCATCCACCTCCACTCTCTCAACCAGTTCTTCACCTCCCAGGTCACCTTCCCTAGGATAGTTCTCACCCACTATGTTACAACAAGCTCTTGAGCAACAGGCTCCCGAGCAGGTAGCCATGGAGGAGCTGACTAGCCTTCTGGCTAAGGTGAATATAAAGTTTCCGACTTTCAAAGGACTCTCCAAAGAGGATGTAGAGGACCATGCTAGGAGATTTGTCTCCCTCTGTAGGGGTTGTGGTCTGAACAGAGAAGACGTCTACCTCGTGCTCTTTCCGTCAACCTTGGATGGCTTAGTAGATAAATGGCACAGTCCGTTTGCTGAGAACCACTTCACTACTTGGGCAACACTAAGGCAATAGTTTTGTGAAGATTTTAGACCAGGTGACTTCCAAGAGAAGGTTCTGGATGAGTTGGCTAACCTAGTGCTCTAGTCAAATGAGACCTTTGCAAAACTCATGACAAGAACAAAGTCTCTGGTCGCCAAGCTTCCCCAGAAACTAGGAGAATTTCATGGTCAAGAAGTGGGTGGAGAAAGCTCTTCCCAAGTCTTCGACCTGAAGCCACTCTGGAGGAGTTTGTTGATGCTCCTACTAGGATAGAAGAAGCAAGAAAGCTATTCAACGACTCTCCTCATGTAGAGATTGCCTCTGAACTCTTGGAGAGTCCATTTCACCCCATAACTTCTCTATGCAGGGAACTAGAAGCCCTGAAGTTGCAACGAGCTCTTCAAGAGGAGAGATCCTTCTCTTTTCAATAGGAGAAGCCTCCACATCAAGAGGCTTTGGACCAGATCAAGCAAGAGCTAGAACAACTCACGGCTCAACAGGAGTCTAAGGCTGGGGTCTGGTGTAGCTCATGTGGCTCTCCTTGATCCAAACCACATGCCACCTTTGCTGATAACACCTCCTATGCAAGGTATGCAGAGCACTTTTCCATCTCAAAGCTCTTATCATGCTAATGCTCCCTTAGCCCCTTAGAGCTTCTACACTTTGGCCTCCACCTCCATGCAGCAGAAGCAGAGACCACCTTGCTCTCCTTGACTCGCCTGTCCAATTGGCCCATTTTATGCTCCAGATGTTGGAATATGGACATTACCAAAGCAAATGTCTCTTGCCCGAAGGGTCTCCTTCTTGCTGTCATTTCCCTGAGGACTACAGTAAGGATTGCCCAAGCAATGGGCATCCACTTCTTCGAGCCCGAGCCAGAACCAACCAAAATTCACGTTTCCAAAGATCAACCTGATAACGGTGAGCACCATCCCTCAGCCGTCACTTGCTGCTCATGTGGTTAGCCCCCAAGACAAGCTGCAGCAAGTGGAGGAGCCTGCTGGTGTCCTCACCTGGGCACATAGGGCAGCCCTTGGCCTCAGTCTTCCAGAATGTCCAACTCTTCCATCCCCACTTTCACCACCTAGTCCACCTACATCAACTGACAAACCATCCATTGGTGCCTTCTTAGAAGCAGTGGTTGACTTGCAGCAGATCAAGGTACCAAAGAAAGCCCTGATTAAAGGAGAAAAGCCTATAGCAGAGACGATGTAAGGTGCAACGGAATGATTGTTTGCGCTTTGCTCAAGATGAGTGCTCCGAACTATGCTCAAGGTTCCTTTTGTTCTTATGGAAGGTAGAGCCTTCCGTGAATGAGACTGAAAGACAGAGAGAGAAGAGAGATATGACACCAGAGACGTTGTAAAACCCCCCTTCGAAGGCCCCACTCTCGTCGGCGAGAGTGGTCTACTTATGATTGCACAAACTGGTACAAACTGAATGCATGTGATTGATGCAAGTCTAGGCTATGTCAGTGATGACAACGGGGATGACGAGACCGACCTAAGGGCTGAAATCTGCAATCTTTTATCTGCTGTCCAAAAACGCTAAGGGTTGAAATTTGCTATAGTCCAAAACGCTGGTTTTGGGGCTGATTCTGTAGGTCTTTGTCGCTGAAAATCTGCAGGTTTAGGGCTGAAAACTGAGGTTTCTTTAGGCTGAAAACTGATGGTCTTTCCAGGCTGAATCTGCTACTCTTTAGGGCTGAATCTTGCTGGGATAAAAAACGCTAGGCATGGGGGTTCTATGGCGATGGCAAGGGCTGAAAACTCTGTGCATAAGGATCTGCTGCGGTGACTACTTGTTGCAAAAATGCCAAGGGTTGGGACTTGCTTGGCAATGATGCCTTGTTGCAGAAACGCTAGGTTGGATGCTGAGGAAGAAAATGCTAATGCTGAGTCTTGCTTGGAGGGGAGAACCGCCAAGGTCTTGCTTGAGAAGTTGCCTGTTGAGCTTGGCTCCTGTTGCCTCTTCTGCCAATTAGTGCTAGTCTAGGTTTGCTTATATACAAACTTACTCAATCTGCCTTACCTACTTTCCAACAAAAGTCACTTAAAAATAATAAGTGAAAAATGTCAAAAATAGGTAAAATAGGCTAAATGCACTGGAAAATTCCTCTGACTGATTCTGATGGGAATGCTTATGATCATGCTGTGTGCAACCATATGCATCTACACTAAGTGACTGGGCATGCACGGTCTACCAATAGACTCACAAAAGTGCCATATCACTTCTAAATCTAGACTGACTGGACTGACTGAACCCTGTTATGTTGTAGTTTGTCCACGGACACATAGGGTTGGATGTGTCACGTGACAGACGATCTTGAAGCACACCTTTCAGCAAGTCTCACTTTACAACATGCTTCGGTTGGATGCAAATTTTCGAAGGGACCCTTACAATCATTCAATCTTTGTACCCTGGTGCAAGGCCCACACCTCCCAATGCATCCCTTTGAGTCCTACATGATCTCCTCTCTTGCTGCTCCTCTCACCGATTATAGGAGTCCTCGTCTCATTGTGTCCATTCTAGGACGCCAATTCTCAGGGGTAATTGTGGATGGTGGATCTGACATCAACGTGATGCCTGAGTTCACTATGTTGGCACTGGGTCATGTGCTGTTTGTTAAAGGTTTAGCTCCTGACCCTGACAAAATAGTGCCATTCTAAGATTGTCTCCCCTCCTCAATCCCAAGGGTATTCAAAGCTTTATAGGCCATACAGGTTATCATTGCAGGTTCATTTGCATGTATGCTGATGTTGCCCAACCCCTGACCCGCTTGACGAGTGTTGTTGTACCCTTTTAAGTGGTCCACAAATGAAGCCCAAGCTTTTGCTTACCTAAAAAAGCAACTAAGTGAAGCCCCTATTTTAGTTGTCCCAGACTCGTCTCTCACTTTTCATGTACATATTGATACTAGTCAAACTGTTGTGGATGCTGTTCTAACTCAGCCTTGAAAGGAGTTCAGGCCATTCATTATGCAAGTCGCTTGCTCACTAAAGCTAAGAGCAACCACAACACAACAGAGAGGAAAGGTTTGGCTATTGTTTATGCCCTGCAAAAATTCCGGCATTATTTATTAGGGGTTCACTTCACCATTATTACTGATACATGCCATGCGTTATCTGATGAATAAGCCACAAGGTGCATACTTGGTGTGGTAGTGGCTACTTCTGTTCCACTAGTTTGATTTCAAAGTGGTCCTTCGTTCCGGTAAGCGTCACGTCATGGTGAATCACCTCTCTTGCATACAAACAGGTGAAGCAACTATAAGTGTTGATGATGACTTTCCACATAGCCATCTCCTTAAAGTGGACATGACCCTGGAATGATATGGCAATGTGTTGTATTTGCTGTCCACTCGCCTATATCCAGAGAATACCTCTCTCTTGTAGAAAAGAAGGCTACTGATGAAGTCTCGAGCATTTACTCTGATCGGAGGTTTGCTCTATAAGTTTGGACCTGATGGTGTGTTGCGCAGATGTGTCTCCCCTCATGAACTGGAGCATATTTTAAAAGATGCCCAGGTGGCCATTACCTTGGTCACATCACAACACAAAAAATTCTACAGAGTGGTTTATGGTGGCCCTATGTGTTTAGGGATGCAATTGCTCATGTGAAGGTTTGTAATGTCTATCAGCGTTATGCACCTAAACCCAATAGGCAATCCAACCGTCCTTTATAGGTATCAATGGCATGGTTGCCCTTTGTAAGACGAGGTTTGGACTTTGTTGGTTCAATTTCTCCCCTAGCTCAACCATGCCATTAGAAATATCTTCTTGATGCTACAAATTATGCCACCAAGTGGGCACGCTTTTCGGAGGAGGGCAATTAGAACTTTGTTAGTGCTCTTTGCGTGTCCATTTGCCTAGGGGTAGGTAGTAGGAGCAAGACTTGCAATGAAAGATCTTGTAGTTGTTCAACACTGTTAAGATCATCTCATTGACAAAGTGACTGCCGCGATCACTTGTGATCTCAAGGGGACACCCAAATCTGTAAAATATATTCTCATATAAGACTTTGCCATAATGTTACCTATGCAATCCGTAGTGGCGAGTACCTCCGCCATCTGCATCAACCTCATGGGCTCAAGCAATTATCGGCACTGTCTGGACAAATTGCACTTCCTTCAAAGCAACCACAAACCACACTCCCTTTCAACTAGCTTTCGGCTTAGAATCAATTGCTCGGAATTTGCTCCTTTCGAATTCAACTCCAAATCCTCTAGGGTGGGCAGCTTTTGTGTCACATTTGGATTGCCTCCGCCCACCTCTCTCGTTTATCCATGTTGAAAGAGAGCCGTAGATTAGCTTTCCACGCTCTCCAAGCAGAGCAACTTCGTTGCAAAGCATGGCATGATCGTCATCTTTGCAACCCTAAAATAGTGGAAGGCTCGCTGGTGCTGCACTATCAAGCACGCTATCAGAAAAAAGCAAAGAAGGTGGTCCCCGCCTAGCAAGGGCCATACAAAGTGCAAGAAATTTTACAATGAGCAGTGCAATTAGCCACTCTGGACGGTCTTCCTCTTCCGCTTGTAAATGGATCTAGAGTGAAGTGCTACTATCATTCACATTGAGGCATATGCCAGACTATTCTTTCCTAGTCTTTGCAGCTCCCTATCCTCTTCGTTGTTCTCCACCAATACATCATATGTCCACTTTTCGTAACCAAGGATTCTTATCTTTGCCAGCCATCTGTGCTCATCCCAAGGGTCATGCCATGCAGATGTTGATCTCTATAGCTACCAAGCCGCACACTCCAAGGACTTGGCAATCTTTCTGAGCTAACTTGAGTTGTTTTGCAGATAGGCTGTAATTGGATGATTACTCTCTTTCAAGAAGGGGGGATGTAACAAACTGTTGACGTGTTGACCCACCGAAGAACGGAGCTACTGGCCGAGGGGCCTAAACCCTAGAAGAAGCAGAAGCAACAGAAGAAGAAAGCAGTAGATTTCCGCCGGCCTGCTAACGTGGCAGATTGTACGGATTTTCGGATTTCACGTTGAACTGATGACGTAGCAAATTGTACGGATTTTCGCATTTTGTGTTGTCTGCTGATGTGACAGTTGTACGGAATGCTGGATTTTACACTAGCAGCTTTTGATCATTGCTTTTGGATTAGAAGCTTTTGAGTTTGAAGGCTTTTCATGTAAATTGCTTTTCATAGGCCAAGGGCCTTTAAATATGTGCTAAGGGCTCATTATTGGCATGCTCCATGGAGAAGGTGCAGAGTCTGGAGTATCGGCTTGTATTGTGTTGATGCAATATAAAGAAATACCGAAAGGGGTGCCAAGGTTTGGGGCCAATACTCTCTAGGGTGGAATCCGCCACTCCGTGTCGCGTGTCGTCTCTCTCTCTCTCTCTCTCTCTCTCTCTCTCTCTCTCTCTCTTTCAGTTCAGTTGTTATTGAAGTGCTAAAAGTCTGTTCAATCTGTTCTTTTCTATTGGCATGTGGTGCCCGTCTTGTGACATGCCACCCAAATTTCCTCTTTTCTATGTCTCATTTTACTCTTCCTAATTTTTATCCATTGAATGTCACAGCTAGATTGTGTCTAGTTACCTCTGCACAACCGTCTAGTTTTACCTTCTCCGATGCTCTCACTAGCCTATTTTGAATTGGTGTTCGAATTGGTGACCAGTTTGCAAAATCTTTCTTTTTGCTGGTATTTGTGACTTTAGATGCACGTGCATCTCAGTGAAAAAATTGCATTTTCCAACTGCCCACAAATTCCCCATTGGTCTATTACCCATAACGTCTCGATGTTAAACTCTCAGGATGCCTGTCCCTCTTTTGCATCCCTTCTTCCACGATTTCCTTTGTCACAAATCGGTGATGTGTCAAGCCACTGAAGAACAAAGCCAACCTTCATATCATTGCTGAGGGGCCTATACCCTAAAGAAGAACAAGCAACAAAAGAAGAAGAAGTCCTACCAACTTAAGGGACCCCGTCCGATGGGGCCCAAGTGACATAAAGGCATATAAATAAAGCAAGACCCACACACACAACCCAGATTTCCCGCTGACTGTTGATGTGGCAAAACTTTACGGATTTTCGCAAAATGTGATGACGTGGCAGATTTCCGCAAAACGCATTGGCAGATTTTTGGGCATTGCTTTTGGACTAGATGCTTTTGAGTTTGAAGGCTTTTCATGTAAACTGCTTTTGGGCCTAGGTATTAAATATGAGGCCATGGGTTCATTCTTTGGCATGCTTCTTGGAGAAGGTGCAGAGTATGGAGTACCGGCTTGTACTGTGTTGATGCAATATAAAGAAACACCGAAAGGGGCGCCAAGGTTTGGGGCCAATACTCTCTGGGATGGAATTCTGCCACTCCGTGTCGCGTGTCGTCTCTCTCTCGTGCAGTCCAGTTGTTATTGAAGTGCTAAAAGTCTGTTCAGTTTGTTCTTTTCTATTGGCACGTGGTGCCCGTCTTTTGATAGTGGTATTAGAGCATCAGGCGTGTGCTTTTTTGAAAGCATACCGGTCCTACAAAAGAGTAGACAGAGCAAACCAAAGTCTGTTGGAACCTTATTTGAAGTAGCTTCGTGCTTCGACCCCGGACTCATTAGCCACTCTCACCCTTACTTCATCGCGCATCGGGCGCGCTCCTGTCTTCATCACTCTGTCTTACAGGGCATAAGCCATGAAGAACCCAAGACATGGCGTTCATGGATTCGACAGAATATTTGCAGTTTCTGCTCGACGAGCTTCATGACATTCTTTCGCGGCATCCTCAACAGAATCTTTCGATGTTGCAAAGTTTACAACGATTTTTGAATTACATGACCCCCTCCGATGCCTCATGTGGTACCTCCTCCTCCGGCACCAGAAAGTACGAGAGCTTCCAACCGGGAACCTTCCCAGCCGTTTGTTCCGATCGGGGGAGTCTTCAGGAATATGGTGCAGCCATATGACCTTGGTCCAGTGCAATCGCCTTTGCCACCGCCGTTGCCCCCATCACCACCACCACTAGGCTACAATGGTTGGAGCCCATATGAATACCCTTATTATCCATACCCGGGATATGCGCCTAACTAACCCAAAGATTTCAAGGATGGAGGCACGATAGTCAAAATTTTCACTTTTTTCGGGGTGAAAGATCGGAAGAAAGCATTACAATCCCTACAGCAATTCGACAACATCTATGCTTTAAGGAACTATATAGAAGAATCTAAGATTTTCTCTAGCAGCGGGCTTTCTTAAAGATAATGCTATGCAATGGTGGAGTTCAATCGCGACACAACCGCATGCTCCAAGGACCTGCTAAGATTTTCTCGAGCAGCGGGATTTCTTAAAGATAATGCTATGCAATGGTGGAGCTCAATCGCGACACAACCGCATGCTTCAAGAAAGTTTTTGCACGCAATTACATGACTTCTTAAAGATAATGCTATGCAATGGTGGAGTTCAATCGTGACACTCCCGCATGCTCCAAGGACCTGGCAAGCTTTCAAGACAGTTTTTGCACGCAGTTACATGACTTCTATGTTTGAAATCCGGATTTTGGCAGAGTGAGGCAACTTGAAAATGCTTGCCACCAAAACTATGGACGACTATAACCAAAGGTTTCTCGACGTGTACCTTCCGGTGTCCTTCTTTAAGTTCATTTCCTTGGAGGACCAGTGCGAGCGCTACACCATTGGACCACCATCACCATTGCAGAAATATTGTCTCTCCAAGCAAGTCTCTACCATGCAAGAGCTTATGGACCATGCCGCGGTCGGCTACAAACTGATGAAGGGAAAGCTAGAGTTTACCACAGAAGAACCTCTGGCCACTAACCACGACTCTCACCAACAAAGAATAAATTCTCGAGAGTCTCGTGAAAGTCAACCACAAAGGCCTCATTTGACACCTCAACAACGAGACACCTTACTACAAGAAGGCTGATGTTTTGGATGCTTTCAAACAGGATATAACTATTTTGGTTGTCCCCAACGCACTGACAGATCAGCAGAGCCGACGCCCGCACTGATGGTCGACAGAAACCCAGGACCATCTCCAGCCAAATGAGCTAAATCGGCCATTGGATTAGTACCTGACATCTATGGCATATGCCTTGAAAGTACCAATGAATTGTGTCGAGCATATGACAAAGTCAACGGTTTGAAAGCTCTAATTTTCTTTGACCCAGGAGCTACAGAGAACTTCATCCATCCAGAATTCTTGAAGCAGATGCACTTTGATTATGATGCAGAAGGTGGAGAAATTGAAGATGAGCTAGCCCTAGGGCAAACTCAGAAAGTGGTACCGCTCATTGGTGCTCTTCCAGTGACTATCCAAGATTATCATGGAAAAGCCGATTTCCACATTATGAAGTTGGGCAACTGTGATGTTCTCTTGGGCATGCCTTGGCATGACAAGAATGATGCGACTCTCCAGGTCCGGACCTGGATGGTTATTTACGGGGGGATTCTTAGCACCTCCAAACGACGCAGGCTGCGATCTAGGGGACGTTGGCGTGGACCTTTC
This sequence comes from Adiantum capillus-veneris, assembly GCF_014529385.1. Taxonomy (NCBI): domain Eukaryota; kingdom Viridiplantae; phylum Streptophyta; class Polypodiopsida; order Polypodiales; family Pteridaceae; genus Adiantum; species Adiantum capillus-veneris. The sequence continues at coordinate 141,838,003 of NC_140950.1, read as the reverse complement.
TAGGTTATTTGCGGGAGGAGTGATGAGGGAGTTTTTGAACAACTCATGGCCCGGACCAGGATGGTTATTTGTGGGGGTAGTGTTCATCGGCGACTTTATGTTTCTATGTCTTGTAACATGCATATGTGAGCATTTGTGTTGCATTTTGATGTGCCAACTCCTGAATTTTCCTAATTGGACGAGATTGCCTGGGTATGTAATTTTAGCGCATCAAGACACCCGTGGAAGATCAGTGCGGTCTAGGTGTGACGGTTAATTTTACTACGCCGGAATATCAAGAGTTCCGATCTGGACGAAAGGAGAAGCCAACTCCTTGATCAAAAGAGCCGAAAGGAGAAGCCAATTCCTTAACAAAAAAAGAGCAAAATGATTGTCCCTCGGAAATTTTTGAACTAACTTGAGTTGTTTTGCAGATATGCTATAATCGCGGACGATTACTTTCTTTCAAGAAGGGGGGATGTCACAAACTGGTGACGTGTCAAGCCATTAAAGAACGGAGCTAACCTTCAGATCACGGCCAAGGGGCCTAAACCCTAAGAAGAACAAGCAATAGAAGGAGAAGTCATTCTACCAACTTATGGGACCCCGTCTGTTGGGGCCCAAGTGACATAAAAGGCATATAAATAAAGCAAGACCCACACACACACAACCTGGATTTTCCACTGACTGCTGACATGGCAGAACTATATGGATTTCTGCAAAACGCGTTCACAGTGCTGACGTGGCAGAACTATACGGATTTCTGCAAAACGCGTTGACAGTGCTGACGTGGCAGATTTTTGCAAAATGCGTTGAAAATGCTGACGTGGCAATTGTATGGATTTTTGCAAAACGCACTGGCAGATTTTTGGGCATTGCTTTTGGACCAGATGCTTTTGAGTTTGAAGGCTTTTCATGTAAACTGCTTTTGGGCCTAGGGCCTTTAAATATGAGGCCATGGGCTCATTCTTTGGCATGCTTCCTGGAGAAGGTATAGAGTCTGGAGTACCAACTTGTACTGTGTTGATGCAATATAAAGAAATACCAAAAGGGGCGTCAAGGTTTGGGGTCAATACTCTCTAGGGTGGAATTCCGCCACTTCGTGTCCCGTCTCTCTCTCTCTCTCTCTCTCTCTCTCTCTCTCTCTCTCTCTCTCAGTTCAGTTGTTATTGAAGTGCTAAAAGTTTGTTCAGTCTGTTCTTTTCTATTGGCACGTGTTGCGCGTCTTGTGACAAACTCCGCTTGGTCCTGTCTAATTATCCTTGCTACAATTTTGCCCTTGCTACAGTTCTGTACTTTCTTGTTTTCCTTGCTATTTGAAGATTTTGTTGTTCGTGCTTTGTGACGGATTTTCCCTTTGTCCTCTGCTGAAATTAAATTCTCCCAACACTCTCCACCCCTCTCATCCCTATCCTCTTCAACTCCCTCACCTCCCCCTCAACCTCTTGCCCCTACCCACCCCCTCACACCCCTTGCCCCTACCAACTAACTTTCTCGCCCCTACCCACCCCCTCTCACCCCTCGCCCCTATCATCTCACACCCCTCGCCCTACCCACCCTCTCACACTCTTGTCCCTACTCAGCCCCCCTCACCCCTACCCACCCCCTCACACCCCTCGTCCTACCCACCCTTTCACACTCTCGTCCCTACCCAGCCCCCTATCGCCCCTACCCACCTTCGCACACCCCTCGCCCCTACCCACCTCCTCACACCCCTCGCCCCTATCCATCCCCTCTTATGCCCTCGTTCCTACCAAAGTCCCTTCGACCCTACTTTGCCCTCTTCCTCCTACCATGTTGTTTCTTTCTACCCACTCGCTCGCCCTACTCAACAATTTTTATAGCAGCTCTGCAAGTATTCTCCGGTTCCTAGCATCTGATAACCAACAAATTGTGCGCATTGATATGTGGCAGGTAAAGTAGAGCAAGATGCTCTAATTCTCTCATTAGACAATGTGTCTAATTCCTGGATAGTAGATTCCGAGGCTTCATTCCATGCGACACCACACAAGCTACATTTCCAAGACTACACCAAAGGTAATTTTGGGTATGTATACTTGGGAGATGATGAAGCTTGTGAGATTGTCAGCAAAGGTACAGTTTCTGTCAAAACTGCTAACGGAAATGAATGGAAGCTTAAAGATGTTAGGCATGTTCCTTCTCTTCGCAAAAATTTGATCTCTACAGGACAATTGGACGATGAAGGTCACAACATTGCATTCGGAAACAAACGGTGGAAGATCTCAAACGGATCTTTGGTGGTTGCCAAGGGTGAAAAAGTAGGTACACTTTACTTGTGTACTGTTAGCACACAACCTTCAGGTTGTGCAGCAACTACAGAAGTTGACAGTGCGGTGTGGCACTACCGACTTGGGCATATGAGTGATCTGTACACGAAGAAACTACGTAACCCATCCATCAAGTTTGCATAGAGTTCTGCTAGGCAGGTCTCACCGCAGGTCTATACAGGTCTGTATGGGAGCAAACCGTAGAAGTTGTAAGGGGTCCATATATACTAATGTGGAATTTAACAGCATCTGTGTGCTTTGCTGTATGTAAGATTTTATGGGTTACAATGTGACAAGACAGAATGAGTTTACAGTGTGTCGAGACAGAGAGCGAGTTTACAGTGTCACTTTGGCGGGTAGTAGCAAGCAGTCGCGTAGGGCAGCCTTGAGGAGCAGGCACGTCCTGTTGGAAGGAAGGCCTATTAGTTTTGCTGATGAAGAATCCGACCACAGTAGCCATGGAGTCACATATATGACTTCAAGTGCACCTGGTGATGAAGCTATAAAGCATCTGCATGTGATTTATATTCGGATTTGAGCTTAGAGTAAGGACCTTCCAATGCCCAAGAAGATCCCAAAGGGAAAAAGAAGAGTGACAATCTAAAAGTCAGACAAAATTCACTTTAAATTATCAACTGTAGCCACCTCATCCATCTCTTTGCGAAGTAATCAGCTGTAGAAACTAGGTCTCGCGGCATTGGTTGACACAGATTTATCGGCTAATGTTCCTGTCGCTATGATTCATGAGCTTGTGAACCTTTTCCCAAAGGTACGGGGTCACACACTTACTTCTACATGGATTGGTCATGTGCTGGAATGGCGAGCTTCGTGTTTGATCACTCCGACTACGCGAGGAACAAAGAGCTTTTGGCAGTCTTCAAGTATTACTTTCTGGTCAAAGATACCAAAGAGTAGCTTGGGTTTTGGGTCCAACACCGCACATCTACACGCTCCCTGCACACTGCAGCCTCGATACCCCCATTGTACCTGTGAGTCCTGGGCTTGGAGCTGAGGGTGCTACCAGCTAGAGTTTGTATAGTTCTATGAGTTTGCTGAGTTCAGAGTCAGTTGTTGTGCTTTGAGTTGTTTCATTGCCGTGTGATGTTTTCTTCCATTGGAGTTTGGTTTCATGCATATTGCTCTGAGGAGCACCCATTGTAGAGAGCACGACACACTTTTCCTGCTACAGATACCAGTTTTAAATTGTTTGTTCTGGACCTAAACCTCATAAACATGCTTCCACCTTATTATCATCATCAAGTGTAACACCAATTGTTACAAGGGACTCACATATGTTTTTTATCTTTAGTGAATAATAATTGATAGGCAGGTTTTTCTTCTGCACTATATTGAGCTCAGTCTTTCAACTGCATCTTCCTTGCTTTTATGTTGGTCACATCCAACGATAGTAAGGTGTCGCAAGCATCCTTAGAGGTGTGAGCATTTTGTATGTGCCCAATCATAGTGTCCTGCACACTCACAAAAAGCGAATGCATGACCTTTGGAGCTCTCTGGTTTCAATCTATAAATAACTTTATTAGCGGGTCATTCTTCTCGCTAACAATATGGTTTAAGTCCATCATTGTTGGACGACATGTTTTCAACACTTCACCAAGTATGAGCAGCTTGCTAAAACTAGTCAGTTACCACTTGTAACCATAATATGTGTACATACACCTGTTTCACAATATTAAACAATTACCATCAATTTTTCAAAATTTTAGGCTGTGTAGTATATCAAAATCACTACAAAAAAACCAGTTTTGTGCCGAAAAGAAGTTATAAGCCCAGCTAACAATAACCAACAAACTTCAAATCCTACTAATAAATCCAGAAGCACATTATAATCATGGCGGCAGGAGGGCCACAGTAACTGCCTAAGTACTAAAAACAAAAAAGGCCAGCAAATGCCTCACCGTTTAAATAGACGACGATAGCACATTGTGAGGACTCCAACAGGGCGCCATCCTCCAAGTAACATCGATATCAGTGCACAATCCTGCCAGCAGTTATAAAATCCACAAATAGGGGCAAATACTCCCAGTATGCAAGTGCCTAGAGTATATAGACCTTGGTAGGATGTTCAGAGGTTCAAATAGAGCTCGCCATCGTTTCTACGTAGGGGGGAAATAGCTACAAACAAGAATTTTTATAAGGGAGGTACATAGACCAAGGTAGGGATATTGAATATTGAGCTGCGGGATCAGAGGAGTAGAATGAGCTCGCCATCGATTCAACGCTGGGGGAGAGAGTAGTTGCAGAGAAAGAGGGACGACATTTACATTAGGTGGTACTCTCTTCTTTAAATAAGGTAGGTATTTTTAGGGGGGTTCCACACAGTGGACAAATCCAGGCAAGGTTAATTCAGTAGGTAGTTCCCACTTGGTATAGTAAGTAGTCTCGGGGGGTGCCACAGGGTGGACCTAGTCGAGACATTGTTATTATCAAGCCAGGCAAGAGGCGGAGAGAGAAAAAAATGGGAAAAGGAGAGATGAAAAACTAGTGAAAACATAGAGGGCGAATGGTATAAAGCAATATATTAGTAAATAGATCAGAATATTTAGGTATGATCCAGGCAGAAGACTAGTAACCCAAAAGGAATGTCAGTGACATGAGAGAGAGAGAGAGAGAGAGTGTGTGTGTGTGTGTGTGTGTGTGTGTGTGTGTGTGAGAGAGAGAGAGAGAGAGAGAGAGAGAGAAATGAAATGTTATATTAACGTCTTCAAAAGGCCAAAATGACCTATGAGACCAGAGAGAGAGAGAGAGAGAGAGAGACATTTAGGTAGAGACATTTACAGACAGGTAGTGATACAAAGGTTGGATGAGGTAGAGCAGCCCCCAGATAGACCTCCTGAGGAGAGGTTACCGGATCAGGATCAAGAGGATACCCCAGAGTAGCTGGACAGACTGATAGAGAATGAGGGTCAGCAGTGCTGTGTAGACATGTTTTTGCTGAAGTTCTCTGCAGGATGTCAAACTTTTCTTGGTCCAGAGAGAGAACTTGTGATCAGATACAGAGTACAAGTTTTACATGATATCTCTTGGATGAGGGAGACTGACTAGCTATGATGTCCTACAGAAGTAGAAGATGGTTGAGGCCAGTTATTATATGGATATTAGACAGTTAGCAGATTCGTTTGAGAGACATTTTAGTGATGCTTTGGGGAGGCTGGTTTGGTCAGAGAAATGTGCATGTTGGTACCTTCCCTTGGCTCTTGTGGTGGACGATCACTGGGACCCTCCTGCCTTCCTCACAGTTGGGTTGTGCTCGATTACTGCATCCTTTTTTGGGTGGGGGTGGAGAGAGAGAGAGAGAGAGAGAGAGAGAGAGAGAGAGAGAGAGGGAGAGCTTAACTTCGTGATGCTGTTCCTTATGATTCCAGTGAGTCTTTTGCGGAAGTTCTGGTCCCCATTGGAGCCAGCGTAACAAAGCGGTTCTATGAAGGCAAGACGCACACAGACATCTTCTTGCAGGTTCTAGTGTACTCCTTATCTTCTTGACTCTTAGCAAGTAGCTTTCGGTTACCTTGCAAGGCTTGCAAATCTCTTTGTTCAAGCGTTGGCTACTTTTTTCTTTGTTGTGGGCTTATGCTGTTCGGATACTCTCATGCAGGATCCAATGAGAGGTGGACATGATGTACTTGTAGCAGACATACTTTCTGTGGTACATGCAGGAGATCAAGAAGCACTAGCTAAGGATGTTTTATCAGTACCAAGAAGGAGATTAGTTCCAGAGTTTCTTTTACAACTAGCTCGCAGTGTTAGTCCTTTCTGACTTCAGGTCTTCCCCTTGATGAAGTAAATCAAGGCAAGAAAGAAATTTATTATGTGGCTGGTTGTGTACATATTTAGCCAGCAAGGAGGGAAAGATCTTCCCCTGGCCTTATGAATGTTTATGTCCGTTGTCTCCATTATTGGCCAATTGTTAATGCGGTAAAGGTTGATAACTTCAGGCAATGAGACTGTCAAGAGTCATATATTGAGGATGACCTCTTCAGATGCTAAAAAACTTGTGCCAGAAACGTCGTTTTGATAGTGGATATCTAAGCTCGAGGAACTTCAATCAGTTATGTTCCAAGGCGAGGTTGTGGATCATTGCTTGTTGCACACTTGATGTATTATGTCCACTGTAATGTAGAATGTGATTCTTTAGATGCAGTTTTTTGAGAACACCCAAGAAATTGCTTGTTGCTATTAAGCATGTTAGTTATCTCTCGAAAAAACTAAGAGTTCATATGAAACAAGGCTGAAGAACATAAACAAAGTTCATTATGAAGACTTGTAGTTGACACAACATATCTCGTTAAACATACATGGGACTTTAAAATCTTAAGGTCAAGTCGCAAAGTGATTGCTTTCTGCACTTTGTGGAAGGCCTCAATGACAACGGTGATTAGGGCAATGAGGTTATACAAGATTCCACGTGAGATAGTAATTCTTCAAGGGCCTTTACACACCGCCCATCACGTGCCCGTTCATTTTGGGTGTGGGCACGCATGTCTTACACACCGCCTTGCCCAAAAAACTTCATTATTAACTTTTGCACCGACAGTTTTACAAAATCAGCGCAGTTGAGTGCCACTTTTTGAGCGTGGGACAACAATTCTACCCCCACCCAACGTTGGACAGGGGTAACGACTGTCCTAAATATTGGGTGCCTTTGATTTCGTGCATCCAACCTCCTTTTGGTCGTTGGCTGCCATGCAAGGCTACCCAAGCTTAGGCAGGTGGTGTGTAAAGGCCCTTAGTGTGTGGAGAAAGAAAAGGCTTTTTGAGATCTTTTTTCTCATTTTAAGACTTCAAGAGTAACAAATTTGAGCTAAATGCAGCCATCTTGGTATCACTAACAAGTGTTACTTGTTTTAAAATTATGTGATGACTTCCTGATGGGCTTGCGTTAATAATTAGGCTTGAATGGCATAGGAGGCTGATTGTTTATCCCAAGGTTAAAAGGAAGTGCCAAAACTTACTAAAGTGACAGATTTTCACCTATAGCCTCATTTAACACCTTTAATGCACCTTTAAGTACTAGTCCTCCACAAAACTTGGTGTCCATGTGATCTTTCATTTGTCTCAAGTCTTAACTTCTCATTTTTTCATAATTGCTTGTTTATAAAGATCATGCAAATGTCAAAGCCGTGTCTTTCTTCTATATATATAATGTCATTGAGCTTTGTGTGCATGTAGTTAGTATATGTCCTACTATGTTAAATGTCAATAAGATCATTGTTGCTCAAACTTGATGGGACTCAGATTGCTCAAAGCGATCAACAGAATGTTATGAACTTGAAACCATTCCTATCTTCTGAAACTAGAGTGCGTTTGAGTATCTTAGGAGTACTTGGACTATCCAGTCTTGGGAATGAAGGTATAAAGCCAACTTTGAAGTTGGCAATGTTTGGATAATTGTGATTTTGTTCCCACAATTGGCAATGGTATATGCATAAATAATTTTCCCATTTCAAGCCCTTTAATTATGAAATTTGGAAGAATCCTCTTAGCTAAGTTTCACTTATAGAATGAATGGAGTACTTAAGAAATTTTTCCTTTTTGTATTGAAGCACATGAGTACTCAACTAATGAACTTTTGACACAAGTAAACAATCCTTTTACTCTTGTTATTCACACTAACTATTTCTAGAACATGATCGACTACTCCAAAGTCGAAGTTCTTAATGCAGCTTTATTTTGAATCTATCCATCTCATCCCATTTGTATTCTTCTTGGTGTAGACAACTCTTAGTAAATAGGCAATGATCCTTTGATGATGATGACCTTTGCCTTCACAAGAAACCCTTTTGGTTGTGCACAAAAGTCTTCACATTCAAAGAGTTGCCAACTTGACTATTGGATAGAATATCTCATTAAAGTCAACACCCTTCCCTTGCTTGAATTATTTGATAAAATATTGCCTTGAGCTTAAGCACATCATCATTGGGTGTGATCTTCAATTTATACTGCATGTTAGAGGATATACCAAGTTGCACTATTATATTGATTATGCAATTTTCACTTCATAGACTCCCCTAAATCTGTGAGCATGGCATGCATACAAGACAAAATCAACAGAAGAGATATACGTCATTGGAGAATAAATTATATTAGCTCCACTTTCTTGCCGTGTTGCTCATTCTTATCATAATGTACAATGAGAGACTTGGACTTGCCCTACTATTTGTCCAACATTCTCTGCATGCGCCACTCTATTTGGCATTAACGGTATATCTTCTTAAATGTGTATGCTATGTATCTTATTGGTATCTTAGAGATATGTTCACGGTTCTTGTGAAGGTATATCTTCTTAAATGTGTATGCTATGTATCTTATTGGTATCTTAGAGATATGTTCATGGTTCTTGTGCATTTTGTTCGTTGAACATTTCATGTTTGCAAACAATGTTTCTAGGCTTTGAGTCCCATAAACAACACCCTTTTTGACAAGATTCTATATCCTCAAAGTGCACTTTGACATTATGTTTTACCATGCACATCTCTCGGACCTTGTAAAAAACCACTCTTCCCTTTGTCACTACTTCTATGTACCTTTGTTTTTTTAATCACAAAAATGATAACACACAATTGAAGTCAGAGAGCTTTCATTCTTTTGTGACTCATATGACATGTCAAACTCAAAGTAAGTTTTGACAAATCTTAAAATTCTTGAGCATGGAGGGAAACCATTGGAACGTTTGAGATGCACATCCCCCCCTTCAAGAAACCGAAGGCATAATCATTGACAAGTTTCACATGTTCTTTTTTCTCATATCATTATAAGCACATACAAATTAAGAGAGAATATTGTAGACTTATGGTGAACTTTCATTCCTTTGTTACTCATATGACATGTCAAGGTCAAAGTAAGTTTTGGCATATCCTCGAGCATGGAGGAAAACCATTGGAACATTTAAGATGCACATCCTCCCCTTTAAGAAACTCAGGGCATAATAATTGGTAATTCACATCAATTTAAGAGAGAGTATCATATAATTACTGAGAACTTTCATTCCTTTGTGACTCGTGTGGCTTCTTAGGCTCAAAGTAAGTTTTGGCATGTCTTCAAAGTTCTTGAGCATGGATGAAAATTGTTGGAACATTCAAGATGCACACCCCTCCCTTCAAAAAACTCATGGCATAATGATTGGCAAATCCTACACATTCTTTTTTAAAGTCACATGATAAGAAGCCAACCATTCTTTATGAGAAGTTACATGGTAATGCGCTCTTGTATCTATGGTCTACATTTAAGACAAACCACCATTATTGGCCACAAGAAATGCATTATTAAATTTTCTTGCATGTAGGAGGATATAAATATCATCATTGGCATTTGAGAATCATGGTACCTTCCTATCTCTACATGATTGGATCATAGAATAATTCTATGCAAAACAATGAGCTTATAACTGGTATAATGCTTCATTTTGAATCAAGAGGGGTATATGTGAGCTTTAGAATTCCCTATGCCCACTCACTTTCCCAAACTACTTGAACTAATCCCCTCACCTCAGAAAAAATGTACTTTTATGCTGCATTAGAGTGTATCTCCACTAGCCCACCAGCCTATAACACAACGTAGGAGATATTCTTACTTTGCAAGAAGATTTGCCACCTTCACCACAAACATAAGACACATTGTTGATTAAGGATTCCACCACACACCTACTAATTGCCTCAAAGACTTTGACATGCACGTGTATATAATTTGTATCCAACTTTGGGAAGTTTTGATTGTTTAAACTTTGGGTCTATGCCACCATAATGTCTTGTCCACTTGAAGACTATGTTGCACATGTATTTGAGTACAAATGTTGTTGATCTCATTGTATGTATAGTGAGTGATCAATGTATCTAAACCATCCCATGAATGCTACTTGTTTATTGATCTATTAGTAAATAAATTAATTAAAAAAAATAAAATTAGAGGTGCCAAGCTCCACATGGCTACTTTTCCATGCAACAAAGATGGAGGCAAAGGCTTATGCTCAACCACGACATCCACGTCAATAGCCACTATAAGGAGTTTTGATTGTTTAAACTTTGGGTCTATGCCCCCATAATGTCTTGTCCACTTGAAGACTATGTTGCACATGTATTTGAGTACAAATGTTGTTGATCTCATTGTATGTATAGTGAGTGATCAATGTATCTAAACCATCCCATGAATGCTACTTGTTTATTGATCTATTAGTAAATAAACAAATTAAAAAAATTAAAATTAGAGGTGCCAAGCTCCACATGGCTACTTTTCCATGCAACAAAGATGGAGGCAAAGGCTTATGCTCAACCACGACATCCACGTCAATAGCCACTATATTAGTCACATCCACCAAGATGTGCTATTGTCATGCACAATTTGAGCCACCAAGTATAGAGCATCGACGGATGACTACTTGCAAGTCAAGAGAAGCCTTTCTTGTTAAGTATGGAGCTTGATTTACCACTTGTAATTTTTTGTATTAAAAATGCACATTTGTAAGGCCCCCATTATGAGGAGAAGCCATCGTGCGTGAAGAAAAATCACCCGTCGAAAACCAAAATTTTCACGACCACCAAAATATTCTTTTTCACTAGAATATTAGGGTCGGACGGTGATTGAAAAGTGGTCGGAAAACAACCAGTGTGTTGGCCGATGGTCGGTAGTGAATGGCCGGTGGGCATAAGTCTTTGGTGGTGGCTGAATTCAATGGCCGGTTGCCGATTTCAAATCGGACTTGTCTTCTCAAGGGCGACCATACATAGGCACATTGGAGAGTCCAACTAGAACTTGTCTACACAAGGGCGGCTACACACGGTTTCCTCTCATGAGAGAGGCATTCCTTTTGGCCTATAAAAGGAGGCCTTTTCTACGCACAAAAATGGATTGGGAAGCATTGTGGTGCATTGTGAAGTTGATGTGAGGTGGTGAGAGTGAAGCAAGGCGGGAGCTCCAAAAGGGTATAATCCCTTTGTAATCTACTTCTTGTTTTGAAGTACTAAAGCCATTGAGTGGCTGCTTTCCCGTGGACGTAGCTCACATTGGGTGAACCACGTATATCGTGTGTGCTCTCTCTCTCTCTCTCTATATATATATAATCTCTCATGTGTGAAAATTATCTCCCTCTCCTTTAAATAAACTACTCAATTATCTACTTAGCTACGTCTTATATCCTAACATTTTCCTACCCATATGTCCCCAAATGTGAAAGAGTTCCTTCAAGCCAAGCCTTTGTCTCCATTTTGGTTGCATGAAGAGGAAGCACCACGAGCTCTCTTTGTCCCTAATGTTTTGTAAATGATTGAAAGCGGACCCTCTAAGACATTGCATGATGCATCCAAGTGTGAACCATAGCATGATGTATCCATTTGAACCATGTTATGATGCCATCCAACTGTGAACCCATGTATTATCTTAAAGGCCTTGTATGAATCATGACCTATTAAATCCATTGAGATTTGAGCATGATGTATCTTAGCCTTATTTCTAATGAAGTTAATCTTAAGGGGGTCATTGTTAGGTCTAACCCTACCTTCACCTATGGAGAACCCCTCTACACCTTGCACTTTATCTACATGGCACCCACAACCTCTACTATCTATGTGCCACCATGTGGCTAATGCTACACATGCCATCTCTACAATTTGCATATGCACCACTCCATCAATAAATGGAGATCATTGTTACAAATCTATTATCCTCAGAATCCTAATCTATTGCATTCTTTGTACAAGATTATTAGTGTTATTTTAAAGGTTAATTAAGTTTAAGATCAACCATCAATTATGATGAATGCTGGCAACGATTATTTGTCTTAATTGACAGGCCTTACAATTCATACATTAGTAATGGTTGGATTTTATGTTCATCCCCATCATTCAAAACTATAATTTATTGAAATGGCACTAATGTTGACAAACTTGTATATCAACTTACATATTGATTGATAATTATAACAGTGGATATCGTATCGATTGATAAAATAACATATTAAAAGACTAGATTTATACTTTGGTAGTATCACTCACCTTTTGCAATCTACAATGTTAACACGAGCAGTGAAAGGTGGATAATTATTTTTTAAAATATCACCAAATTGACTTTTAAAAGAAAAAATATTTTTGACTATTTATAGTTAGAATATAGGAAACTCTATTTTGGCCTTTTGGCTACACTATATTGAAAATCTATGAGAGCAAATATGTTCACTCTAGTGTTTTCTCTTTTTAAATTGAAAATATAGTTGAAGCCATTCGTAAACAAATAGATCTACTATTTTTAGTGTAGAGTGTTTTGGCACACAAAGTATTATGTAGCCACTAGAAATAGAAAGAGAGGCATGGACAATCTCATGCCTCTTTGTACCTCAGAATAATGTTATGTGTTTTGAAATTGATTAAAGCATTAGCTCTTGTGCTTAGATCGTGTTCGTTTTAGATGTTAGTATATCATATAGGTGTTACTTGCAGGACTAGGATAACAAGTATGCTTAAAACTTTGGTGCATTTAGGTAGAAAGTGAGTTAACCCCTCAAGAGAATGTTTGAGTAACAAGAATGTAGTAACACTAACCTTAATTATAAGCTATGTGTGTGTGAAATTGATTAAAGAAGTATTTCACGTGTTAGTCTTAGATTTTAGCACATCATATAGGTGTGACTTGTAGGGATTAGGATAGCAAGTATGTTTTTAAAACATTGGTGCATTACGGTAGAAAGTGAGTTAACCCCTCAAGAATTTATTCATAACAAGAATGTAGTAACCACTCTCTCAGTTATTTGAGAACCTACTCGCACTTTAGCATTGGCATGATTTAGAGACTTCTCTTGGTTGTGTGTGTGTGTGTGTGTGTGTTTTTTCTTCACGTAATCTTGAAAACACCAAAAAAAAAAGAGAGAAGAAATGGAAAGGGAAAATGAAAATCTCCCTCCTAAGACCATAATAAACAAAAATATCTCTCCTTAGACCATAAAAAAATGAAGAGGATCTCCGTATGACGGAGATCATGATTGAGGAAAATGAAGAAGACTAGGATGTTGTCTCTTGCGAACAACATGAACAATTAACCAATAGGGTGTGCGCTCTGGAAATGCAATTGTAAACCTTCCTTAGTGTACTAGAAGTTATGAAAATCGAATTGAGTATACAAAATTGATTGAAAAGGGGAAAATAATTCAAGAATCGGTAATGTCAGACACTCCTCCATCTACATCCAAGGAAGTCGAGGGAGTTCCCAAAGAACAATATATCCCTTCTCAAAGATCATACTATTAGGACTAGAGAAAATCATGTTGTCAAAGATTTGAAACCTCGACGGTTTAGCAATGAGGAAAAGGACAAAAATCGAGACTCCATTTACACCTACCTCCAAAAATGGCAAGCCTAATAACACTCTTCTAGAGTACCAAGTGCTCGAGGTGAGTCTCACCTTGGGACCCAAAGGGAGCCTCAAGGAAATGGGTAAAATTCCATAAGATTGGGATCAATTTGAAAAGGTCTTACCCAAAAATACACTAGAAAGAAACTGGGATGATTGGAATAATGGTTTGCAAAGGTATAGGCCACTGCTCACTTACATAACTGAATACCATGAAATCATCCTTAAACTTTAGGGTATTGGTGACGTCTATAAGACAAGAGGCTTCATCAAGGGGTTGGAAAAACATTTAAAAAGAGAAGCAAAAGGGAGTGCCTCTAAGATCTTAGAAGATGCAATTATATTGGCTCAAATTTATGAAGACCGCACTCGCTTAGGAAGCACCTCAAACCCCATTGATTCACGACCATTTTTGAAAGGAAAAATAAAATTTCATGTTTTAAAGGACAAGAAACCACCTTTTAGGAAAATGATCAAGGGGCATAAACTTAATCAAGAAGACTTTGACGAAGAAAAGAAAGAAAACCTTTGTTTTATGTGTTTGTCTCCAAACCACCTGGGATAGAATTGCTCCAAGAACGAGACAAAAGAGGATGATGATATAAGGACAAAAACCTTGACAAGGGCAAAAAATATAAGCAAATCCATGTTACTCAAAACCCTTTCTCTACCTAGGAATGAAAAATGTGGATTTCCACTCTTGGACCACATTACTTAGTTAGAATGCATGGCTTTGTTAACGGTAAAAGAGTGAGAGCCATGATTGAAGACCATACCAATCATAAAATCATGAATTATGTTCTTGTCAAGAAACTAAAAACTTCCCATTAATCTATCATGCACCAATATGTAGTCTCTCTCACTTTGGGGGGGGGGGGGGGGGGGGGGGGAAGAATGTATGGGATACCTTGGTATCCAATTTGGATGTAGAAATTCAAGGCTATAAGGATACCTATGACTTCTAAATAATAAATATGGAAGGTGCAAATTTGGTTTTGGGCAAAGAGTGGTTACGGGGGTTGGGGCCTGCTTTGAAAAGAAGTTATCAAAAAAATTCAATGGATTTGAAAACGTTACCATACATATGTGGTAGTGATGTGTGTAAACACACTTAGGACCGTCGAGGCATTTTTCCCCTCGCTAGGAGGTTTTTTCCTCATGCATTGTATACACGCCCATCATTCTAGGGCTATATTATCTTTATTTCATTTGTGCACTAAGAAATACAGCTCTTCGTTGTGTGCCTTGAGCTTCTTCATCTTCTCCAAGCTGTGTGTGTTTCTCTACAACCCTATTTCCAAAACAATTGGTATCATAGCAGGTTGTATCCTCTTGGGCATAGTCGCCAGCATTGCCAGTACACGCTTGCTAACTTTTTTTGAGCTTTGGTGAGTGTCAGTAGGTTGAAAGATACTTCAAGGTGGCTTGTCGAGCTTAGTATGCTTAGAATTTCCATTCGGGCTCATTTCGGCCTCTATTTCCACTATAGGCAATACTACGTGGGCAATTTTGTCATTTTGTGCAAAATTTTTGTAAGTGCAATTTTTTGCAAGACAAGTCCCTTATAGTCTTCTTTGGATTGTGCTATATAGAATGTGTTAGTACCACTTTGTGTTTCCTCTTTTTAGGCAGTTTCCACATCAGGTGCAGGCACTCGCCATGGTTGACAATAACACATATGTTTTGAAGATGTTTGCTGCTAAGGATAAATTGGATGGGAAAAATTACCCAATGTGGACTTAAATGATGCAACACGTTCTTGTGTCAAAGGGAATTTGGAATGTTGTACAAGGCATTGATGTACAACCAGATTCTGTGGATATAGACATTGTTGAGGATGTTGTAAGTTTTGGTGATAGGATTGCTGCTGTTAGAGATTTTTTTCCTATGGCTAAGAAGGTTCGTTGGGATGTTAGAGATGCATAGGCTCATGAATTGATTGCATTATCTGTGAAGCACACTATTACTCCTCACATTTTCTCAGATAAATCAGCTAAACATGCTTGGGATATTTTGGCTGGTCTTTATGCAAGTTGCAATTAGTCTAAAATTGCATTGTTGTGTAAAAAGCTAGAGTCGAAGATTATGCATGAGAAAGATGACATGGACACTTTCCTTGCTGGTAACAAGGATATTAATTTTGCAGGGGAAGTCATTTTTAACCGTGTGTAGATTGTTCTTGATGCTTTGCCAGATTCTTACCAGATTTTTGTTAATACTTGGAGACTTATGACCAAAGGAAATTTTGATGTTGTTAAGTTTGATGCATTATGCACTTTGCTATTGCAAGAGTCACTTTCAATAAAGAACAAGGCTAAACATTGTGCAATTGAAGAGGCTTTTATTGCTACTCAAAGAAAAGGTGGTAATAGCAATGTAGCCACTTCTCATGGTTCTTTAGTGAGTGGCAAGTCACTTGTTCCTAATGCTTCTACTGGAAGCACCTCATTTGGGAATTCTGGTGAATGGGGAAAAAAGAAAATGTGTTGTCATTATTGCAAGGCCAGTGATCACTTGATCAAGTAGTGTCCTAAATTAACGGCAAAAGAGGCCAAGAAGAAAGCTCTTCTTCAACCCATCCCTTGATATTTTCATACCAAGTAATTTTTTTGCACCGTTTGAATCCTTCATTGAAAAAGATTTAGACAACTCTCTATGTTAGCCCTTTCAAACGGCATGTCATTAATATACAACATTAGGATGATGTGTTTCCCATACCCCAAATTCTTTGTAAATACACAAATTCTTTGTGTATACACAATGATTTGAGTTACATCATTTGAATCCATGATCTAGCATCCATTGGCCAAATTTTAGATACCACTATCTTGATGCTTGATTTAAACCATACAACCTCTTTCTCACCTTGCACATTATTTTCTCCTTGCCCTCTCATTCATTTCCCTTTGGTTGAAGCATGTAAATCTCCTCTTCCAAGTCTCCATGAGGGAATGATGTGTTTACATCCATTTGTACAAATTCCAAGTCATAAATAGCAACAGGGCTTAAAACAAATGTAATGGAATTCATTTTGACAATAGGAGAAAATATTAAATTAAAATCAACACCTTTCTTGTGAGAAGACCCCTTTGCCACATGTCCAGACTTTCATCTCCTTTTTCCATCTTTTTCCTCTGTCAACTTGTACAACCATTTATTTTCTAATGTTCATTTACATTTACAAAAATCAACCAATTCCAAGGTTTGATTTTGTTGCACCGAGTCTATCTCTGCTAGCATGCTCTTCGTCCAGTCCTCTTTGTGGATTCATGTTGCATGGCTTCTTTATATGTCTCTTACTCTCTAGAATCAATGGGGTTAAAGGAAGGAATGAATCTCTCTAGAGCTCTACTAACTCTTGTAGATATTTGGGGTATAGGTTGACGTTCCTCATCTTGTTGGCATTGTTGCAAGTTGTCATCAATTGCACTCTTTTTTAAAACCCATATTGTTGAGTTGTCCTTTGATTGATTGTTGTAGTCCCATGCTTCTTGCACCACTCCATGATTGTTGTGTTCATCCTTTTTGAAACTCAATTTTTGTTGAGGTGTCCTTGGCGTTGTCTTTTGCCTTCGAATTCCATTGCTAGCATGAAAACTTTCAATTTTTTTTTTGCAATACTCCTCTCCATTGTCAGATTTGAGGCATTTCAGCTTAGTACCTGACTCATTTTTCACAAATGCTTTCCACCTTTGAAATATAGATAATGTATTGGATTTAATTTTCATCGGATAAATCCATGTCTTCCTAGTCACATAAGTTGTCAATGTCACATAATACAATAAGCCACCAAGGGAGGAGGTACTAGTAGGACCCCATATATCAAAACAACCAATTCAAGCACTTTAATTTTTCTTTCATTTTCTACTTTAAGAAATTTTACCTTCTTTTTCTTTCAAAAAATGCAATTCTCACAGAACTCAGAGTCTACTTCCTTCAAACTTGGTAGAAGTTTCTTTGATTGTAGGATTTGGAGTCCTTTGGCACTTATGTGCCCAAGCCGATAGTGCCATGCCGCAAACATCCACTTTTATATAGGTTGCACAAATAGAAGAATCTATGCTAACCATACACAAGTAGAGTGTACCCACCTTGTCTCCCTTTGCAACTACCAAAAGATCCTTTTGAGACCTTCCATCATTTGTTTCCGAATGCAATTCTACATGCCTCTTCATGAAATTGTTCTATAGAGATTAAGTTTTTACAAAGAGAGGAAACCTGCCTCACATATTTCAGTATGCATTCATTTCCATTTATAGTTATAATAAAAACCATCTCTTCGCCAACAATTTCACAAGCTTCATCCTACCCAAATACAGGTTTCCAAAATTCCCTTTTGTGTAATCTTGAAACTACTTCTATAGTGTTCAAAAGAATGAATCCCCAAAGTCTACTACCCAAGAGTTTGACACATTGTCCAATGTAATAATTTGAGCATCTTGCTCTAATTTACCTGCTACATCAGCCTTTGGTATTGTATTGCTCTGTTGAGACTTTGACTCCTTCTTCTTGAACCAACAATCCTTTTTGACATGACCCTTCTTGCCACAATTCCAACACTCTAGAACTATATTTGTCCATGACCTGCTACGCCTTAAAATATTATGACTCCTTTGGTTCCTGGATCTCCCCCTTGGTATTCCTCTACTTTCTACTGACAATGTAGCATTTTGTGTTTCTCTTGTGCTCATGCTTTGCATTTCCTTGCTTAAGAGAACACCCACAACATCATCAAACTTGAGAGGGTTCATAACAAAAATGGAATTACATATGGCCATGACAAGGCTATCGTAACTATTTGCCAAAGACGATTCTATTAGGAGAGATTTGACTTCATCAAAGATGACTTTTACCAATCAAAGTTGTATTATGTTGATGTTGAAATAATTTAATTGTTTTGCAACAATCAAACCATTCTCCACCATTGCTTCATGAGAAATACCTTATTTGATGCATATGGTTTCTTGTAGAGGTCGTCAAGAGACTTTATCAAGTCCTCTGTGGTCTTCATTTTTGAAAGGTTGAATGCCATACTTGATGCCAATCAATGCCAAATTGTCCCAATGTCTTTAGATTAAGGACATTCCAAGATTCATGTAAGGCATCCCAATGGAAAGTAGAGATGTTTTTTGTAGAGATAGTCTTTGATATGCATCTTCCAATGTTGATAATTCTTGCCGTTGAATTTCTCAATCTTGAACTGACCATCCTTGCCATCACTTTCACTCAATTTAGTAAATACTTTTTTTTATATGTATTAGTTACTACTAAATCTTGCTCTGATACTAGTTGATAGGATTAAGGGGTTACTAAGTAGCAATTTGAGTGATGATTGGAGAGAAATATTATATATATATATATATATATATATATATAGATAGATAGATAGATAGAGAGAGAGAGAGAGAGAGAGAGAGAGAGAGAGAGCATACATGATTCACCCCAGTGTGGGCTACATCCATGGAAAAGTGGCCACTCATTGGCTTTTATACTTCAAACTTAAAGTAATTTACAAAGAGCTTAGAAGTTGTCAATGGTTGTTTTGCTTGATTCTCTCTCTAGCTTGAACTTCTAGCTTCCTTCATTTTTTGATGCCAAGGAGCCTGTATGGAGTATTGCCCTCTCACATGAGAGAGTTGTCAATGGGTAGAGGCATCCATTGGCCACTAGCCACTAGCCGTTGCCCACAACCAACTATCCAATGGTAACTATCCAATCATTATCCAACTAAGATATTTTGGCAAAGGAAATATTCCGGCAAGGATACTAGCTTGTGTGCCCTTCTCAATATTTAGTTGTCCCTCTTCCATATGAGTATGTATGAAGTGATACCTTACTTCTATATGATTTTTCCTTAAGTGAAAGGTTGAATTTATTTCAAGATCTATGGCAATTTGACTGTCACTTTTACAACACGACATAGCCATCTTGCTTATATCCACAAACTCCTCCAAAAACCTATGAAGCCTATAAAATGCATGGTGCGTGAAAAGTGTGAGGGATAAGAATATCAGACACACAGAGTGGGTGGAGCAAAGCGAGGATAACAATCCCTCACAAGTTCTTATTCTATTGACTATGAGACCAACATTCCACATTTCTATCCCTCTTGATATGCATACCAAGAACATCACGTTCATGTCTCTGACACCCTTCATAGAAAATTGTGGGCTAAGTGACTTCTTTTAGATGGAAATTTTGTCTTTAGAATTCTTCGCAATGAGCATGTTATTGACATAAAGTATCAAGATGATAAGTGAACCATTGTTCAACTTTTGAGTATACAAGCAATGATATTCTTGGCCCCATACATAACCTTAGGACTGCATGTACTTGATAAATTTTTGGTACCATTTCCTTGAGTCTTGTTTTAGACCATACAATGCCTTAAGTAGTCTATACACGAGTTCTTCCCTCTCGCTTTCCAAGTTCAACTCCTAAGCCTTTTGATTGTTTCATTATAAAGATTTCTTCTAGATCCCCATGAGGAAAAGCCATTTTTACATCCATCTGAACAAGTTCCTTGTTGTGAGTGGTGGCTACCTAGTCCGTGCATAGGATGCAATGTAGTCATCTTGACTACTGGAGAGAAAATCTCATCAAAATACATGCCTTTTTTTTCTTGAATCCCTTAGAAACCAATCTAGCCTTATACGTAGGCTCAAGATCTTTTTTTATGTAATTCTTCTTATACACCCATTTGCAAGGCAAGGCTTGTGTGCTCTCCTTGCCGCACTGTCGAAGCAAGGGACTTGCCTAACACTGTGTGCGAGCCACAGACGGCTCCAAGCACACAACTAGCTTAACTAGTCACTCACCGCTCTATGCTCCTGCCGTGGAGGATTCCTCGCCGCGAAGAAGAAGGAGACGCCGCTACGTCGCGCTCAACCGCTTCACCGTCGTCGTGCCTCCGCAATGCTCAATCACACCCACACACTCTCTCTTTCAAGTACACACACACACACACACTAGTACACAAGGAGATGGAGAAGGAGATGGAGCAAGAGCACTCTTCTTGCATTGCACAAATGAGAGAATGAGTGAATTTTAGGTTTAGTTGGATTTTATATGAGCTCACCCCATTCACACTTGGGCGCCCATGCTTAGCCAACTAATCCCTTGAATGTCCCAGTTAGAGTGCGCCTCTCATCGGCGATCACTCTTACCCTTTTCCTATTGGACCAACAAGCCCGGTACCTGACTTTACCAAATAAATAATACAATGTCCACCGTAGGTTACAACGTCCGTCTCGTAGGTGATAGGGTGTCCGTGAGCCGTGAGGGTTAACATGCCCCCCTTCCTGATGTAGATTCCATCCTCGGAAGCTATTGAGTTGAAGCTCGTTGGTCGAGGTGGAAGAGCATTTGAGATGAATGTCCTTAGCCTTCTTCAGTCACTGCAAAATCAAACAACATTGCACAGTAATTGCATTCTCATAAGCGATTAAAAGGCATATGCAATTTTAGGCAGACAATTGATTGGTAACAGAATTTTAAACAATTTGTCAGCAATAAGCATTAAATTGCAATGTAATCAAATGCATAAACAGATGTAAAGGTAAAAAATTAAACAAGTTTGGGATCGCTAATTTAACGGTCGAAAGGCACTAGAGATCGACTATTAATACCATGGGTAAGCTTCTTAATTTTCTCTGGTTAATTAAGTTGTTTAATCGCGAGAGCCAAGTATTTCATGTTCGAGGGCTGACTAGAGGCTATACCTAGAGGACCTTGTAGTTAAGCTACGATAAAGGAATTTCTCATGAAATCATCGCCTGACTGATTACCTTTGCTTTGACTCCCCAAAGTCTTTTCACAGTGATTCAATTTTGATGTGTGTGCTTATTTTGTATGCCTTGGGTTTTTTTCTTTTCAAGGAAAAGCGCCCACACTGGGAACCTCTAGGGCTCTAGTACCATAGGCGATACATGTGAGTGGAGTACCAATTTAAGCAGGGATTTCTCTTCCAGCTTAAAATTTTACATTGTGGCACTTTGATTTTTTTTTGTTTTGTTTGTTTTCATCATTTTAATTTTGTAGCTTTGGGGGGTCATATAACTCTGATACACCTCCCCAGGCTCATCACTCTAGTAAACTCCCTTTATAATACTTAAGCTAAAGGTCAATAGGGTCAAGCCCACTAGAAATCCCTAGTACATTTCACACAATGCTGCCTAAATCGGATTAAGAACCTAAGTAACCATTGCTTATTAGGAAGGCATTCCCCATGGTATTAAGAGAAGATTTCTAACACCTATCTTGGTCAAACTAGCTTAGTCGGACTGCTTGATTTTTAAACCTAGACAAGTGATTATGACAAAAAGTTACATTGAATTAAATGTTTGATACTAAGCAAATGCGGTGAATATTAGGCTACCAATCACAATTAAAGCTGACAAACATGGATGCAAAATAGATAGGGGCAATGCTAATGGACAAAAAACACCTGTTTGTGTTGATGGTCGCGCTTGATCTGAAGTGTGAACGAGAGAAAGGTTCCATGAAGGTCCAAATCCTATCAATAGCAACACGCTCCTGTACACACTAGGAAACAAAAGGAATACCTCCAGGAGGCACATTAGTGGAAAAAGGTACCAACACTTATTGAACACAACAAAAAACATAAGGAACCCTAACCTAATTATTTGCACTCCCCCTAGAGAGTCAAGGGAATAGGATATTGTAGAGGTTGGGGGGAAACCCTAAGGCTAAACCCCTATCCTCGTCGTCGAGATAAACAAAGTCATCATCCATGAGACCATATGTGCCATCCGTGTAGTCCTGTAAATTTTCTTCTTCATCATAGGTGCCCATGTTTACTAAGAAGGTCACTAGACGCCTATAGTCATCTTGGTCAAAAGGGTAGGCTTGTGCAATGGGAGAAACGCTCTCTACTAAGTATGGATCAGACGTGGTCAAGAGACGTATCAGCCATTCTAACTCCTCAAAATTCCTCTCACATGCTAGCGTACCTATCAAATCCCATTCACATGCAAGCACTGGAAAGACCATGTGAAATATTTGTGAAAAGTAATGAGGGTAACTCTCACCCAAGGCAGGAGTGGATGACTCTAGCGTACTAGCCATATCTGTACACGCAAATAGATGATGGTTAGAGTGCAAATATTACAAGGGTCATGTTCTTGTGCATAATTTGTTTTTATGATTTTGTGTTATGGCTCTTGCTCTTTTACTTTTTTATCTTGTTTTTGTGATTATAAGGCTTTATATATACATTCCCTAAGATTGGAGATTAAGAGGTCAGGGAGAAAGGTTGAGAGGGAAGCAAGTGAATAATGGATGTCAACAAACACTCCCCCCTTCCTTGGGTAGATCATACCGTTTGAAACGATGTCGTCACCCTTTGAAACCAGTTGTTCCAAGTTGTTATAGGTGAAGATTTTTGCCAGTAGTTTTCTATTACCTTAGGTGCCTCGTCGAGTTGCAAGGGTGGTAAGGTACTCTCCCAGGATCGAACTTGAAGTGGTTCATCAGGTGATTCTTGAACACTGGAAGGTGTGGATTCCTTTGTAGCTTCATGGAGGTCCACTATTGTAGGTGGAGGCTGTGTAGAAGCTTTTACCTCTATGGATGTATTACATGAGGATCTAGAAGCTTCATGGAACTCCCCCCTTCCTGAGCTAGGTGGAATAAATTGGTTTTTCCTTGGAGCCCAAACTAGCTCTGTACTAGGTGTGTAGCATTCTGTGATCTTTCCCTTCCCACGGTCTGCCATTGGCTTTAGCGTTACACTGTTTGACTCATATGGGTTTGTTGTCGATAGGGAAGGACACATTTTACGTTTAGGTACCCAAATTTTCTCATTTCCGTCATAGTAGCCTTGGGCTTCTAATAGTCATTTTGGAATCCATCGTGATTTGGTCTTGACTCTCCTAGAGCGCGCTCTTGGTTTTCCAGGGAAATTTTTTCTTGGAATGGATGGGAGGGTTGAGGTAGTTGGAAGTAAGGCCTTGGGGACCCATTGATATGTACTCTTAGGTCGTGCAGGTTGAGTACTTGCAATATTATTGCTTGCTGCAACTACAAGTGTTGAAGTGCTAGGTTCATGGGTAGTCAACAAAGACGAGTTAACCACCTTGGCTTGTGAATGTTGGCTATCCTTCAACTTTGCTAGAGTTTGCAACGTAGGTGAATTTGCTTGAATGATAGGGGTAAGTGGTCGCGTCATGACACTACCAGTATCCCAATCAATAGTGCATTTGGTTGCCAACATCCACGTGCGTCCCAGGTTTACGTTGCCTTCCATAGCTCCCCTGGGCATGACTAGAAACCTCTGCACTATGCTTCCATTGTCATAGACAACAGGGGTCTGAAGAACTCCAAGAATATCAGTTTTCTTTTTATTAATGCCCTTGACTTGCATTGTACTCGGGGATAGGGTCGGTTTCCCTAATTGACACCAAACTCCATAGGATAACAAATTGTGTTTAGCTCTCGTATCTAATAAGGCATTGTATAGTACTTTCCCATAGGGGCTATTTAGCTCAATTGGGTATCGTAGGGGTGGCTCATATTCTAATGAGTCGTCATCTGTGTCCTCAAAAAATGCTTGCGTGATTCCAAGATTAGCCTCTCATTGGCGTCTAAGACGTTGTTGTCGTTCTCGAGCCTCAACTCTTGCTTGAATTTTTCTAAGCTCTGCTTGTTCCTTGGCAGCCTTCTTTTGATGGATGGCTTGCAACTCTTCCTGTCTTAGAGTATCATAATATCTTTTGAATTTACTCCCATTAAGGAATCCAATGGTTTCAACTCCATCTAGAGTCTCCACACGAATGGTACCTTGCGGGGTAATTTCACACACTCGATATGGTCCCTTACCAGCGTATTTCAATTTCTTCTTTTCATTACGTACCCTGTACATAAGAACTTTATCACCAACCTTGATGTCTTTATCCTTTAAATGGCTATCAAACCACTTCTTTCTCCTATCCTTCTCCACTAGAGCATTTCGCACAGCTAATTGCCTCTCTTCATCTAGCCTTTCCAGGAACTATAATCGCTCAACTAAGGGGTTACCATCCCAACCTTCTTGAGAAGCTACTCGAAAACTAGGAATGACAAACTCCCATGGCATAACTGCTTCTTGGCCATACACCATCTTAAACGGTGTGCAATTAATAGAAACTTTATACGCAGTACGATAAGCCCATAAAGTTGATGTAAGCTTTAGGTCCCAATCAGTGCGATGAGCCTCAACTGTCTTTGTCAAAATGGAGATGAGAGTTTTGTTGGTACTCTAAGCTTGGCCATTTTCTTGGGGATAATAGGGTGTAGACTTGTGGTGAGATATCATGAAGTTTGATGTGAGTTCTTTTATTACTTCATTTATAAAATGAGTTCCATTGTCACTCACAAGTTCAAAGGGGCATCCAAAACATGTGATAATGTTCTCAAAGAGGAACTTAGCTGTTGTTTTTGCATCCGCCTTTTGTGTTGCTTTTGCTTCAGCCCATTTGGTTACATAGTCGGTAGCCACAATGATATATCGTGATTGCGTGTTACGTGCAGCCGGACTAATCGGTCCTACAAAGTCTAAGCCCCACTTTTCAAATGGTTGGGTTACCTTGATGGGATGTAGAGGCATCCTATCCCTTCTTTGTTGCTTCTTGAAGCGTTGGCATTCATCACATCCCTTTGCAAAAAGTGATGCATCCTTAAACAGAGTGGGCCACCAATAGCCTGACTATAAGATCTTTCGGGCAGTCAACTTTCCTGAAAAGTGACCACCAGCTACGCCCATGTGTGCCTCTTGTAGAATATATAAATACTCATCCTCACGGGCACAACGTCTAAGAACATCATCTTTTCCTCTCTTATAGAGAGTTCCAGCCAGTAAGCAATAGGGTTCGCATTCCTTGATTAATTTTCGAGCTATATCTTTTCGCAGCTCTTTGGGTGGAAAACCATTAACTAAGAAGTTAACAATCTTTTCACTCCATTCAGGCATTGTCTCAACAATGAACAAAGGAGTATCAGGCAATTCATCATCAAACCCATTAGGAAATTTCAGAGGTCATTTGGAGGGCCATATGAAGAGAGAGAAAAATAGAGCGCATCCAATGAGCACGAAGGCTACGTTACGTAGGAAAGTACATGGAAAGACTCAAAAAATAGGAAAATAGCATAAAGCTTTCACGAATCTAGGATTGTAGCATCGTAATTTCCTTCCTTTTATCGAGCTTTAAGGTGCTTGCATGTGGTCCCACTTCTGATATTCTCTTATGGTCATTAACGTACTGGAGGGTGACCATTAAGCCCGCACAAGATATTGGAATTCTAAAACACTTTCCTACCATTAGAATTCTTTCAAAGTGAATTTCCCTCCACTAAAGCTTTTCTCTGAGAGCTATGGCTTCCACGTCTTCTCGCCCAAGAAGCTCCAGGTGTTTACTGTCTCTCACACCAACAACCAACAGCTGCACTTTGCCTAGAAGGCCAAGTAGTAGCATATCCTCAATTACAATATCAACTTCAATAAGTGCAGAGAACCAATGGGTTGGACAAAGGATAAACAAAGGTTCATGGGTCCTCATGCAACCAAGAAGACCCAAGAGGTCTAGTGGTATCAACGTTTACCGCTCAGCATGGAAGGCCAGAGTGTTTCAAAGTTGAAATCGGCAAAAGATCTGTAAAGGAAGTTCTTGTTCAGCATGTGTTTACCCATCCAGAGGTGATAGCAAACGGTGGAAATGTATCAGATATACATCAACCACGTTGCAATTGTAAGTACTCTTGACATGTGAACTTACTGATACTCTCATTATAACTTTTCTTATATATTTTGCAATGTTTCTCCCGCTTGTTATGAGCAATGTCTCCATTCTTCACAGCTCAATTACATTAGATTTGTCATTTTTACTTATTGATACTCTTAGTTTAACTCTTCTTATATATATTGGAGATGTTTATCCCTCTTCTTATGAGCAATGGAGCCTGTGGAGTGCATAATAGGCCTCTTCCATGTTGTTCATGCCCACATTGGTTCTCTACAGTATTCAGGGAGGAGCAGCAAAAGACTGGCTGATGAGGGAATATTTTTTTATGACCACTTCTACCAACTCAGCTCAGGGAATAAGAATGGCATGTTGGTGAAAGTGCCTCTACCAACCGATTGGAACACTGTGGACTGGCCAGTTCCCGAGGAAACAATGGTGGAGGCAATGCGAAGTAAGCTCTACAAGGATATACAGAGGTCTCTACGTAGCTCTATTCCCACCAAACTGGTTAGAATTGCAAACTTTTGTCCTGTTGCACTCTTCATAGAGTTGTTTCATAGCTACAACATTCGTGTTACGAAAACTATGTTCATGTGTAAGTCATTTCAGCAGTCATCCTGTGACAAACTTCTTGACAGAGGATGGTATGTAAAGGAAGAGATTGGTTTACGGTGCGAGGTCGCGCTTGATACTCTAGTTGTTAAGTACATGATTGCAAGCCAATCACTGTTACTCTCGTTTTGGTATATGCGATCACAAATGCTCAATGGTAAGTACATTCCTATGGACCAGGTTTCTGCAGGTTTGGAAGATAATCCTGCTGTGGATGTGGAAGTGATTGATAAAGAGCATGGCCTACTGTTGGTGGTTACAATAAGGGAGCTATGCAGTCTTCAGCATTTTCGGCATGACATAATTGAAGAGTCAATGGACAAGGACCTATCAGATTTTTCCTTTTTCCTAGCTGGCCGTAAGGTGATGCGACGAAGGGAAAAAGATATTTTATGCAAAGAGTTGGATGGTTGGGTTGAAGTAGTGTCAATGTAACAGATATTCTTGTGAACCCAAGTGTATACAAATGACTTTCAATACATGAAGTTTATTGAGCTCATTTGTCAATTGTGCCCTGTGAAAAAGTGTGCTTGAAATACATTTCTTTACCATGTCAAATCTCTCTCTCTCTCTCTCTCTCTCTCTCTCTCTCTCTCTCTCTCTCTCTCTCTCTCTCAATGTTAGACAAGACAAAGACATGATAGAAGAGTCATCTTAATTCATTAGAAAGTACAAACTCGTCCGTGAACAATGGACTGAGATACAATTTCTATAAGTATGGAATCAGAATGTCTTCAAGGTAAAAATCGAAGGAATGCCCCTCGAAAGAAGGTGGTGAGATAGTTGTTCCCGGCGGATTTAGTTCTCCCTTTTCAGGAGTATCATCAATCAGTAGTGTATTAGTTGCATCAAAGGGTACACCGATTTGGCTAAACGGTTTGTACAAAAGAGGTAAGTGTGGTTTTTTAGGGTGGTAGTGGCCCTCAACGGTAACGCATTTTCTTTGATCATACAAAAAGGCAAAATCTGACGTGTGAGCGTTGCATACACTGCAAACTATTGTAACTAGTGGCGACAAGTTTTGCCTTTGCATTGAAGACCATATGGCAACTCTGAAGCGCGGAAGAAGAAACTGAATAAATTCCTTGGTTCTTGGACGAACCACGACTCGACAAGTTCCCATCCGAAACATTTGCAAATCCTCAAAGGGTTCTGTGTCACCGAGAGACACGCGCATCAGCAACAATCCATTGACGCCCAAGATAATCAACCTCTGTAAAAGTTGACAAGTACATATAAGTAGTTAGAAGCTGAACATATTTTTCCATACTTGAATAGACATTACCGGAACAACCGTATCTACAGGTAGCAAGGGTCCATACTGGGTCTCTGTAGTGTTGATGTCGTTGTTGCTCTCCTCTGCTTTAGCTTCATCATTCACATCTTCATAGTCATCATTCACATCTTCATCAGGGGTCTCCCCCATGGCTCTTTCTGCCTCATTCAAGGTTTCCTCCAAGGTCTTTTCCTCTCCCTCGGTTGACCGGCTTGCCTCATACATCCTTGCCTGATCCATATCAGTTTGCTCAACCCTAGGCCTGCTTTCCTCATCCATATCCTTTTGCTCATCTATAGGCCTGCTTTCCTCATCTTGGGTTTCAGCCATAGGCTCTTTTGGCTCCTCCACTGGCTGACTTGGCTCTTTCATTGTCTCCTCTGGTTGTATACTAGCACCTTCCATATGCTCATTTGACCTTTCCTCATCCTCGGCTCTTTCATCTTCTGCTGATATGACCCCCTCGGCCCGTTGTGATTCCACTGTATCGGATGCAGGGGTTTGTCGTGGTGGCACGTTATGTATTGTTAGATCAATAGTGCGGTCATCCAAGCCGCTATCTTCAAGCTCTCTGGGGCTAGACATAGTAAGCAGGTGTTGTATTAAACTTACCCGGTATCTTTGCAAATAATCATATGTGTAGTTAGTTAAAGCACTCTGCAAAATTGAAAGACCACATGGTGAGAATTCTTTTATAAACTAAACCAAAACTAACTGAATGCATTGCCAAATGGTTACCTTAGTCATGAAAGGTTTTAATGCAAAGTAGCTTTGCAGGACATATTCTGCATGGAGAAGACATCTCCAGCCGCAAGAATTTCCATCAGTTTGATTTGGGACAGGTACATCTTTGATTGGGGCCTTGTATAGTTCATACCTTCCACATAGCTTTCCATAGGCAAGCAACAACCTCTTTATACAACTGCACAAAGCAATGTCAAGATGTTAGCATGAGGCTTCAAATTTACATGGATATCTATAAGAAACACTTTCTGATACAAAACACTTACAGCCTAATTTCAGGGTGGGTTCCTTTTATTGAATTGAACACCCACACTGCTGGTTGGTCAACATCAAGGCATATGAGACTCCAGTGATGGTTGTTCTCATATGGAAAGATGATGACAGTAACTTCCAGCATAGCACAGTGGAGAAACCAACTCTCAAAGGTCCCAGATGGACTGTTCTTTTGTCTAATAATCACTGACATTTGTGGATCAAGAAGAAACACCTCTGTGTGGGTGTGCAGTGGGAGTTGACTTTTGATCAGGCTGCAGAGAGTTTACCTGAGTTAGCAAACCTATTATCTGAGTTTTCAAATCTAGCAAGATAGTAACACTTACTTAAGACAAGCATAGATGATTGTGTCTGAAATCTGAGCATCTGGATTCTGCAATAAATTAATGTCCACTTTTTCCAGAGCTAGCTTTCTGGCTCCATCTACAAATGGTATCTCTGCAAGCAAACCATCCTTCATTGAAAGTAGAGTTTCTTGATTGCTTGCCTCTATGGACAGGGTCACATTGCATTCTGTTTGCCTCTGGGACTCCACTGCTACTTTTGATTTCTCCTTAAGCTCTGCTTCCCTCATGTCCTCTGTTTGGCGAGCAATAGTCTCTGCCCTTGCCCTTGTATTCACATCATGTGTGACATCTACAACTGTGAGTTGTGGCACTAGCTCAGGGGGGTATAACAAAATTTCCCTCATTTTCTTATCCCTACACACATTGGGGACCAGTAGTTTGTCATACCTCCACCTTATTCTTTTCAGTGTCTCACTATCTTTGTCCATTATAGTAACCCTGTGGGCATGGGCTGCAACAATGGTCATGTCACTGAAGTACTCCAGTAGGAGGTCCTCTGCTGCTTCTTGTAGAGCCATTAATGCCACCACCTTCCACCTTTTGGTGCCCCAGGTAGCTTCTTCACATATAGACCTCACCATCCTCTGAAAGGGCAGCTTTGGTATGCATAAATCTACACATTTCTATGCCTTTCTGATTTCTCTAAAAAGTCCCATGCAGGTTTGTAACTTCTTCACCCTTGGACCTTTCAGAATTTTATTGGGTTTTCCAGGTCTTTTCTTTGGGGTTGCAGATCTGCTACTTGCTTTAGCTACTAATCCTGGTCCCTTGCCTGCCTTCCTTGCAGTGGCTTTTGTTCTAGCCATTTCACTGTATACAAAAAGAGGAGTCTTGATCTAGTTCATTTTATGTTTAATCCAAAGTTTGACATTGAAGACCTGTTAGCTCAGCACAGTAATTTCTTGCAGTCCTACAGAGATAAGTTTGAAGTGATGGTGCAAGTAGGGAGGGTTGTTCTGCCCACTATGACTCTTGTGCATTTAAATGACTGTGGTGGAAAGGGACAGGGACTGAAGAAGTATAGGGAATTACCACCTTCTTGCCGACATTCAGCCTGCCCTTTGCACCAAAAAGAATGCAAACTCATTCAGGAAGCCTTTGGCTTTATGATTTACCTGAACAGCCTGTTTGGATTCCTCATGCAGAATCCTGATGAGGTGTTAGAGGAGCAGGATGCAGCACCAGATGAAGAATGCGAGGAGACAACTCATATACAAGAAGTCGAGGAGGTTGAAGATACAGTTGACCTTGAGGTTGAGGCAATTGAAGTACAAAGAAGTAAGATGCTCTCTGTGAAAACCACAGAAATCAAACTTCCATTGGATGTCAGTAACTTCACTGAGAACCATGCTCAGATGATGTTGCCTGATGTGCCTGACTTCAGGATTGGAGACAGGACCTATATCTTCTTACATGATGTGCAAAGCGTCTTTTATTTAAGGGAGGATTTCTCCCTGGCTATTATTTCCAGAGTCCAAGAGGAGAGGAGTGGATTTGTTTCAGAGGATAGTAAAGATGATGAGGCAATGGAAACATCCAGCAATCCAATGGAATGCCTCCGAAGATGCTTTGAGAAAGCTGAAAAATACAAGGAGACACTACCTGATGAAGCCACCTTCCAAGCAATAAGACAAAGCCTAAGACCATCAACAAGTAACAAAGAAGTGGAGGATTGGTTTAACCATTCAGGTCAGGGGTCAACTACATCTGTAGACCTGTGGCAGGAAAACCTCTTTCTGCAGGATGAGAGCTTCATGGTAACTCTCTCTCTCTCTCTCTCTCTCTCTCTCTCTCTCTCTCTCTCTCTCTCTCTCTCTCTCTCTCTCTCTCTCTCTCTTTGTGTCACTTCTGACATGATATGTGCAGTCTTGGATTGCTGACAAGGATGACTTCCTTCGGCGACGGACTCGAGAGTATCGTGGAAGGGATGCGGCCCTAGCGCAGTGCCTTTCAAAGCTTTGCGAGTCTCTGATAGTAGTTTTTCACAATTCCATGTCACAAGAGGGTTCAATAGCAACTTACACATTCAAGACACTATCACGCTTCTTGGGTGGACCCGTGCTGCCCAAAAGTGCAGATAAAGTCATTCTTGTGGACAAAGTGTTTGCTAGAGATTGTTTTGGTTACTGCCCGGGCTATACAGGTGGTCGGGCAGTGTATTACTACACCTACAATGCAATGGCACTAGCTCTTGGTAGACAAAACCCAGATGAACTTTTAGAGTATAGCAAACATCTCATGATTCGTTACAAGGGTGAAGTGCCAAAAAACAAAATTGAACCTTCAAAATCTTGATACACTTCAAGTAGCAATTGTATAAGATCATGTATTACATAAATTTTGTACAATGTCATCCACTCAGAGTATCTTTCTCCACTTGTGATTCACATACACCATTGTCTCTCTCCACCTTCGTTGACTTTCATGAGCTCTGGACTTGTTGTATGCCATTGATCTTTTAACTTTTTGTTGTTGTAAATTTCTGATGGCTTGTGCTATTGCTGAATTTGCCAAGACTTCTTTTGCCTGCATTCGATGAATGATTCTACGATAGAACCATTCAAATAGTTCTCTCAAACTGTTAGCCTTGATTCGAGAGCCACCATGTCGTGTGTGCCTGAAATAAGCATTTCTCGCCATGTAATGAGACTTTTCCATCCCTTGCGTATTCCATATTGCCGGGTTCCCATACTTTTGTATAAAATATGGTAAATGATTGAAGATGATGTGCTGGATATGAAAACAGATTAGTTAGAATGTTTTACACTCACATATTTGTACATAAGAGAGAATGAAATACACGATAATACCATGTAGTGAGTAATCTGGGTGTCTGTCCATGCTGTCTTGAATAATTTTTTCAGAAGGTTGAGATTCTCCTTGAACTTGTTCATATCACCTTGTGACCAGTCATCTTTGTCGCACATCAAAAATAGGATGTCTATTGATCGCCAAACCTCAGCCTTCGTGTTACGAGTAGTTGGTTCTTGGTCTTTGACTGCAATATGTAGCTTTTTCCAGCTCTGATACTCTACCTTGCTAACATAAGATGTGTTATATATTTTTTTTATGTTTTGTTAGCTTCGGATCTCTTGTACCTTGGGGTTTAGATAAAAACCTCCGTGCCTTCACCCCACCGATGGATGGTTTGCATGGGACATCCTTCTTAGCAGTTGATCTCTTTTCATCCCGCTGGATTTTCACATTGCCACCATGAAGCCCCATATCCGACAGTACCATTTCTAAGCACTGCAGGGCTACTTGTCGTTCTGCTGAGTTCTTAATCTTCCAAGAAAACCCGATATATAAGTAGACCAATTTCTCCACAATTCTAGAAAGGGCATGCATTGTACAAATGTGG
The DNA here is from genome assembly GCF_014529385.1 of Adiantum capillus-veneris. Classification (NCBI taxonomy): domain Eukaryota; kingdom Viridiplantae; phylum Streptophyta; class Polypodiopsida; order Polypodiales; family Pteridaceae; genus Adiantum; species Adiantum capillus-veneris. Next base: position 141,805,037 of record NC_140950.1, on the reverse strand, counting down.
ACATTCACAAGTGGTATTTTCAAAACCGGTCGAAAAGCAGGATCCTCAATGTGACGTGTTGGAGCTTTTCTCCACCACTTTGGGTCCATGACCTTTGCAGGCTCCATGCAGAACAAACACGACGACTTTGCCATTGCACCCATTCCACAATTATACATGCACTTTAATGTTTTGAGGTCACCTGCAAGATGCGACTGAACTTGAAAGTCTCCCCTTCCATCTAGACGTAGTACCTCTCCCTGGTTAGTCTGTCGATCAATCACCTCCGGAATATTAGTTCGATGGAACACCCAATATAGAATCTCATGATCTTCTTTCTTTACCTGCAACAAAAAATAAATGAGACTTAAGTAGATGTGAACATTTGAGCTTACCTGAGAATCTCGCTTACCTCAAACGCACCAAGCCACCATATATTAGATTCTGATTGAACACTAAAATATAAAGGATCATCACTGGGACACTTTGAGAGGGCTCTATTCATTAAAGTAATAGTAACACGCTCTAGCTTTTTCTCTTTAACAAGCTCACACTCATCCAGTTTTAACACAAAATGTAATACCCCTCGTGTCTCTTCAAATGTGATGTTGTAAAACTCCACCATTCTCTTCTGTAATATCCGCAGGTCCATAAAATTTTTATTGAACTCATCATATGCCATGTTTGCTCCATGGCCACTGTAAGTTGCTTTAATATGAAAGGGCTGTCCAAGATAGTCTCTCTGTGCCTCGTTAAGCTGAAGCCTCTCTTTCCAAACACTTGAGGCTGATGGTAGAAGTTTGGATTTTATACCCTTCTTAACAAAGATGGATGAGACAGACTTTTGGATAGCCGAATATCCTCTTTTGCTTACACCAAGTGAATCAAGTGTGCCTTGTATCTCTTTTGCAGGCACTAAGTTCTCTGAAATAAAGCGGTCCACTACATTTCGTTGTAGGACCTTAAACTTCTTGTCATGTACTATATCTGCTGCCAGGCTTCTACTTATAAGTGGCTTCAATCTCTTTCCTATATTGGCTTTGGGGTCAATGTTTTCCTTGTCAGGATAGATTGAATCTCTACATGAAGACAATGCATAAGTAAATAACAGAAAATTTGCTTCACTAACACTATTTAGGCACATGAAAACAATGCATAACAAGAAAAAACAAAAAGATTACTTAACTAAGACAATGTAGCCAACCAAGAAGCATCACCTTAATGCTCGAATTCTTTTCTTGAGACCTCCTGATGCAACCTGCAATGTTTCAAGATTGCGCAATTTCTTCTTTCGGATACGACCACCCAAGATGGTGTCCTTCATTTGACAACCTCGCACCTTTCCTTTCAGTTCTTGTACCTCTGTTTTATGTTGCAAAATGGTAACCTAATCTATAGAGTGTAAATGTGAAAGGCGAACAATCTCACATTGTTGAGCTTGGAGAATGCCCTTGTAAGTTTCAGCTTCTCTTGTAAGAGATTTACAATAACCCAGAAGGCCCTTTTCTCCATCACCAGCAAAGGTCAATAAGCTTGTAGGATTGACAAACGGTGGAGACGCATTAGTCATTGGATTCTTAGGGTAGAGAGAGCCTCTCGTCCAGATATCTATGTGTTTAGCTCCCTGAGCTCTGAGCGTGTCTATGGAAGCGGGAGGTATATGTGTGTTTGTTTTACTGCGCTTAATCAATGGTTGGTACTCATTGTCCAAATCAATGTGAAGGTGATATTTGGCTCGTTTCTGGGTAACATTTGTGCCATTTGAGGAGTGCGCCATTAGCCAAATGTGTAGGTTTAATGGAAAGTGAATAGCGATTGTGCCTTCGTCCCTCCATGTTAGCCTCATTCCCTCCATATTGACGAGGTTCATTCAATGCAACTGAAAAGAGGATTATCCCTTAATCACTATGAATGAATGTTCAGAAGAGTAAGGAATCTACTTAAAGTACACTTTTTGAACTTTTACTATGAAAGACCCAGCTCTATTATTTGCCATTTTTTCTAGAGAGAGAGTGCAAAAAATACATTTTCTTAGAAGGCCCTCCAAATGACCTCCGAAATTCCCTAATGCCCGTGGGAGCTTCGCCATTAGGGATACGAGATAAATGATTTGCCATGACATGTTTCCTCCCAGGCCTCACAACAACGGTGAAGTCAAACTCAAGAAGAATTAACAACCATCGTGTAATTCGACCTGTGGAACACGGCTTGTTTACCAAATATAGCAATGCTTGATGATCAACACAAAACACAAACTTGGTAGCAAGAAGGTAATAGTGAAATTTCTTTACTGCGTAAATCATAGCTAGACCTTCGCGCTCTGTAGTAGTGTAGTTCATCTCGGGATCATTTAATTGGCGACTTGCAAAGCTAATAGGGTAGTCCAATTTATGTTCTCCTGGTTGAGTTAGAACACACCAAATAGCAAAGTTTGATGCATCAATATGCACATGAAAAGGTACATTCCAATCAGGTGTTCGCAAGATTGGAGCACTTGTTAGGGACTTCTTTAATAGCTCATAAGATTAATGACATTCTTCCGTCCAGTGAAACTCGATAAGAAGCTTGTACAATGGACACGCTATCTTGGAATAGTTTAAAATAAACCTTCGATAATAACCAACATGGCCCATAAATCTTTGAACTCCTTTATAGTTCGTAGGTGGTGGCAAATCGGCAATGGCTTTAATCTTACTCTCATCTGTGGATATCCCGTTCTTGGACACTTATGCCCTAGAATGACTCCATGCTTAACCCAAAATTGGCATTTGAAAGGGTTCAATGAGATGCGATAAAATCTGCACCTTTCAAATATTTTTCGTAGATATAACAAATGCTTCTCCCAAGAAGAATAAACACAAAGGTCGTCTAGGAAAGCTTCACAAAACTCCCTTAGAAATTCTTTAAACGCAGTGTTTATTAATCGTTGGAATGTAGCAGGGGCATTTGTTAAGCCAAAAGCCATAACACAAAATGCAAACACTCCAAACTCTGTGATAAAAGCAGTTTTAGCTTGGTCCTCTAATGCAATTCTGATTTGATTGTAACCAGAGTACCCATCTAAAAAGCTATAAGCTTCCTTGCCCGCAACTCTTTCAAGCACATGTTCTGAATATGGCAAGGGATAATGATCTCTCCTAGTAGCTGCATTAACTTTCTTGAGGTCCACGCACACTCTTAGTTTCCCATTCTTTTTTGGCACAATGACTATTGGAGAAACCCATTCTGAGTGCTCAATAGGGTATATGAATCCACATTGGATAAGTTTTTCAATCTCCTCTTGTACAATTTTGGCGTACTTAGGATTCATTGGATAGGGTCGTTGCTGGACGGGTTTAGCAATGTTGATGATGGGAATTGTATGTTGCACCACAGAAGGTGGAACGCCCTTCATGTCGTGATATGTCCAAGCAAAGATATCCTTGTATTCCTTGAGGAGCTCCTTAAGTACAGCCTCTTCAGTTTTGGTAAGGTCTTGAGCAATAAAGACTAGTTTAGACTCCTCACCTGGTTCTGCTAATTCTATCTCTTTAACTACCGCTGGACCATCATAGATTCCACTGCTTCCATTGGTAGGTATTCGTTGGGCTTTGGCATACACAACCTTTCGCTCCCCCGTGGTATAAGATTTAAAATGTTCAGGAGCCATATGTAAATCAGCAGGCTCTTGTCCTGACAGAGACCTTTCTTTTAGTTTTGCCTCCTTTTGTTGTTGTGCTAACTCTCGGTTTTGACGTCTTCTTATAGTTCGACTCAATTTCGGCTCTGTAACCTCCAATTGAGCGAGGTCAATGGGTCGCGGGCTGCACGACATGACACTCCGGAGATGTTCACCCCAATTGTCTACTAGCTTTCGATGAGCATCACATGCCCCTAGATAGCTAAGCCATTCTGCAGTAGATCTTTCCTTGTTTATCCTAGCTCTCACATTTGCTCGATATCGTCGTCTCTTATATGACCTTTGTTTCTTGTTAAGGTTTTGATTTTGGTAAATGTTTGAACTCGACTCGCCTGATAGGTCTTCGCTTGTATCTTCTTCACTCTCATATAAATTACCATAGATGGTCGTACTAGGCCTTGAGTGTTTAGTTTCTATACTTGGTTCACTCGATGTTTCCTCAGGTTCTGAATCCATTTCTCCCTGAGATTCCGTTTCTGATGTGTATTGGCCTGAAGCCTTTGAGGAATCATCAGTTTCACTCTCAGGTAGGTGTGCCTCTTTCTTATCATCGGATGTCACATGCGCTACACCTAACATGTTTACTGGTGCAATGTGTGGTATCTCTTCCCCATCTGGTGTTACCCAGGTTGTTCCTCTAGCTCCCCATGTATCTATAGTTTCCGCTAGGTGTACCCAATCGACATTGTTTGACTCAGCCATTCCGGGTAGGATATCCATATAAGGAGAGTTTTCCCCAATATCCGTGTCTTTATTACACGTGTAACAATACTGTAATGGAGCTGAGTGAATTTTTGTGTCTGATCGATTATCAATGATGAATTTATTTCCTAGAGGATGCGTTTGACCACTTAAAAGATCAACTCGAATGACAGAGTCTTGGAACTGTAAGTAGACGTGGTTTTTGGACCAGTCATGCACCATTAGATTCATCACCTTCAAAGTATTGGCCCAACTTGTTAACAGGTATTTCTATAACAAGGTTCTCATCTAGGTTGGGTTGTGGATCTATGTGTTCCTCCTCTATTGGCATCTCCGCAGCTCCATCCATCTGTACAAATTGTGGTATCCCAAACTTTAGTTCTCCATTGAGGAAGGCTCGAAGAGCTGAGACTAGCTTAGGGTCTTTATATAGTTTGGACATGATGGTGGTTCTAACTTCTGAAGACATGAAATCCATCAATTTCGCAATGTTTAACGGCACCTTTTGGACTTCATTCCCTTGACGTGGGGAAGGTGGGATCTCCATTTCTTCGATAGGATCAGGTAGTCCCTCTGTAAACATTCTTTCCATCAAGAAGTGACTACGCCCACTTTCCCATGACTTTAAGTCACTTTCTTCTTGGATGACACTAGGTATGTCCAAGGGTCTATGGACTTGGTGAGGTTGTTGTTGCGTAGGGAACATGGTGTCTGTAATTTGGATCTTCCTAGGTGCTGGTTCTAGATCCCTTTGGGTATCTTCTACCAAACTCCTTAATTGCTTGACTCGCTCAATCTCCTCTGTAGGGTTTGGGTAAGTTCCTATCTTCTTTTTGGATCCTGGCCATTGTGGCTCATGAAGATCTTCCTTGTTGGTTTCTATGTTAGTGGTCGTTTTGGTCTCCATGGTTTCACCTGAATCAGAATCTTCTTCAGCGTCGTTCATATATACGGGGTCATCACCAGTCCCTATGTTGGTCTTTGAGCTGGGGTCTGACTTCGCTGCTTTTTGCGATCTCTTTCTTCGTGTTTTCTTGTTTTTCTGAGATTGGGCAATTGATGCCGTGTCTCTTTCCTCAAGAATATAATTTTGTTTTTGGAGCATCGATCGTGTGAGTGCGTTTACTGGTACTATGTTTATAGTTGGTGGTGTCCCATCAACAATCTCTATTAAGTTCAATGGTGTGATTTTCGGTGCGTTTGGATTGTTACGACATTGTGCGATCAAATGATCTATGCCACAATGATTACAAGTGAGTATTGGCATTGCCAATGCACTCCCTTGAGTTGTGTTCATTAGTGCAGCATCCTTTTGCATTCTAATGGGGCACTCAGCTACTCGATGTGGTCCACCACATTCGTAGCACTGAAGAGGTGGTCTCCTGGCAAAACTATTAATGTTTTGGCCTCTTGCTGCTAGCGCAGTAGCTTGATATACCGGTTTGATTTGTCCCCAATGGTCTTCCATATAGTACATGGGACACTCCTCAAGCATGTCGACTCCATAGGTGATACTAGAGTCTATGTCCTCTTCGCAATCTACATAAGTACTAGATGACTCGCAACCTATTTGGTTCATATGTGTAACTCTCGGATGAGGGGGTTGCGGTCCTAGCACTGGAGGTGGCAACGGTATGGTTTGGACCACATTTTGGGTTCTAGGGACCATGTGCTGTAATGGCAACTATTGCTCCATGGGTGGGGTAGGCATCAATGCAGGAACTCGAGGTGAGTCTGCCCAAGCTATAGGCGGTCTATTTTCCATGATGCGTTTAAGAATTAGGCAATCTTTCGCTTGATGGCCATACCTACCACACGTGTTACAAGTCCCGTTAAACTTTACTCTGAAAGTAGGGCATTCACTCGTAGTATGTGGGCCCAAGAAAATTGAGCACCATTGTTGCTCCTTTCTTGGATACATATGAGTGTTTTGTGGAGCACGATTACCCCTAAGGCTTTCTTGGATGGCCTTGGTGAGATCTGCCAAAGTCATCTCAGATATCGTTTTCTCTTTCACGATTGGCTTTATCTTCATTGGCTCATGCCCTGACGCTTGCGAGCTACTAGACTTCGGCTCGGCAGACACTCTTTCTCCTGCAATCATTAAATTATCCTCCAATTGGATTGCATTCATGGTGACTGCTTCCCAAGTAGTGATACCTCTAATGACTAGGCCATTATAGATACTTTCATGTCGTAGTCCCCTAATGAATCTATCGAGCAATTGGTTGTTGTTGAATCGCTCGTTTGGATTGCATCAAGAATTCAAATTCTTTAGGCGACTAATGAAGTCTCTCACGGATTCACCTTCTTCTCGTTGGGCTTTCTGGAGCTGAGAGGCTACACCCCAAAGTACTCCCTCTCGTATGTGCTCTTTCAAGAACAATCTCCTAAGAGTAGAGTAGATCGTTTTCTCTTCTACTCTTAAGGTTCTATACCAATCTCCAGCCTTTCCGCTTAGGGTCAAACTCAAAGCCTTACACTTATGTAGCTCATTGTGCTCTTCCAAGGAATCGCACACATGTTCAAAGACTTCCATATGCTTTCTAGCATCTCCGTCTCCACTGAATTTCTGTGTGAGCTTAGCTACTTGAACTGCCTTGCTCCTAGGCTCTCTATCAGGTGCACTACGAATGTTTTCCGCAATAGAGCGACCGATAGTTTGAGCAAATGCTGCCAAATCTCCTATTTGAGCAGGTATAATGGGTGTATGTGCTCTTGGAACCACATGTGAGATGGGAGTTGGCCTTGGCCTTGGCCTTGGCATACGCGCGGCTCTTGGGTCCCATATTTCGTATGGTGGTGTACCAGACGGTGGTCCAAAGTTTTCAGGCGTGGCCCTAGGCATAGGGGGTGCCTGATATGGCATGTTATTATTAAATGGCATGGCTCCACTTGTATAAGAGCTTGGATAATGCCATTGTGGATTGTAAGCTCTTGGAATAATCGGAGGTGTAGGAGCTACACGAGGCTGAGGTACGACAGGTGCACATGATTGATACATACATGTAGGTATAGTTGGGGGCACTGTGCTACTAGGTATCGGCGCAGTATTAACAAATGAACTCCATGGTGTACTTCTTGTCATGCTCACCACTAGGATATGCATGGTAGCCGTAGTGTCATTAAGAGAAAGATGAGCTAGATCTGGGAAGGTAAAGCTGCCACTTGTGGGCTCAGATTGTACTGACGCTCCCGGCGAAACAACATATGGAGGATCAATGGGGCTCACTGAGGGAGTCTCCATTTGTGATAGGGTTGGTTGGTTGGCCTTTCCCGTATCCAAGAATCTCATTAGGCCTGTTGAAGGCATATTGATCCCTGTGTTCTGTCTTTCTAACTCGACAATCCTATGGAGGACATCACAGACTTTCTGTTGTTGCTCATCTATGCTAGTAGCACCCGATGTGGATTGTAGAACATCTAACCAACCCACATGATAGGTGTGTCCTGTGTACCGATCAGTTAAAGCTTTTGCTTGTAGGTCATACTCACAATTTTCGTTTAGGAATATCCCATCTAGGCCTGGCGTGCTGGAGGTTTCCCTCAAAGTGGAAGCATTATTGCTCCCCATTGCTTGCCCCTCCGTGACTGCTACCTTGGGAGCACTCGGTTGCTCGGCTGGCATGATTGTTGTCATAGGAGCCTTTGCTTTCAGGGCTCGACTTTGTTCTAGCCTTCGTAGGTTCTCAATTTCCCTCTCCCTTGTTTCTTGCATATAGCGTTCGATCTCTTGTACTTCGGCAAGACTCCTACCATCGGGTAGTAGAACCTCAGAGGGAGATAGTCCTAAAGGATCAGGAGGTGCAGTGGATGGAACATTCACATGCACACTCTCAAGAAGCATAGGGTCTATTTTAGGCATGAATGACAAATTTACTTCCCCACTCCCTTCATTTATTTCATTAACCGCATGTTCGGAGTGAGTAGCTCTACTAAGGGTCTCTTTTAAGCGGCTAAACACGCTGGACCTAGGCCGTGGGCCCATGGCATGCATGTCTTGACTTGAACTATCAGGGTTTGGTGTAGGATACCCCTCCATGACTTCGTAGTCAGAGGAAGAATCACTAGACGTGATATGAGGATCTTGGGTCGCGCTACCTTGAGTCCCGGCCGAGTCCCGGCCGAAGGTCTAGAACCTAGGGTGGAGGAATAATGGGTGCCCGTGTAAATGGAGGCACTACCAATATGCCCGTGCTCTAACACTTGTCCAGAGCATAGGTTCATATGACTTTGATCCCCTAGAAGTGTCAGTGAGTTCCCGTGAAGGCTGCTCACCTAGTATTTTTGGGTGTTTTGCAACCCAAGTCTTTTCTTAAATTTTATTTTTTAAAATTTTTTGGTCCTTTTTTTTCAAACCAAGCTATATAATAGAACGTATGATAGCTCAAAACGAGCGTCTCGGTCAGAGGGACGTGCCGTGCTTTATAGCCCTCCGTTTGGTCACTTTATGTCCTCGGAATCCCTAAAACCGTCAATTTCTAGTAGGGAACTAGGCCTACATTAGAAAGTCTAAGGGTGCAAGTGGGAAGAGAAGGGAGGAGAGTGGAGGACTTGCCCCACATGCTCTCATTCCCTCTTGAGGGGGTAGGGTATATACATAAGAGTGAGTTTAGTATATATCATAAGACTGAGGACTGAGGCCTGGGCCTAGGCTTGGGCTTGGGCTTGGGGAAATGATCTCGATCTAATCTAGCTAATCTACTAACTAATCTGTTAACCACTCTGCTAACTGCTTACTGACAGTGAGCTAACTGTCCACCTACTTTCTCTCTCACTACCTTACTGTGCAAAGACTGTGTGCAGGCAAACCTTAACAGAAAACTGTGTATAGACTGTGTGCAAACAGAAATTGCTATCTGTCTACCTACTTACTCATTCACTGCGAACAAGCTAACGACTACTAATTGTGCAAAGACTGTGTGCAAACAGAAAACACAAGATTATGCAGAAATCACAGAACTTGCAGACAATACAGAAATTAATAACTTGCAGAAAAATAACTCATTCTTCTTCCTCTTCCTCTTCCTCTTCTTTCCTACTACAAACAACTCATAGAAGAAGCACAAAGTGCCTCTTGGGCTTAGTGCAGGGCGATTCCCCGGCAACGGTGCCAAAAATGTGCGTTCCTTGCCGCACTATCAAAGCAAGGGACTTGTCTAACACTGTGTGCGAGCCACAGACGGCTCCAAGAACACAACTAGCTTAACTAGTAAGCTCAAAAGAGGGCAATGGTGTGTCACTCACCGCTCTATGCTCCTGCCATGGAGGATTCCTCGCCGCGAAGAAGAAGGAGACGCTGCTACGTCGCGCTCAACCACTTCACCGTCGTTGTGCCGCCGCAATGCTCGATCACACCCACACACTCTCTCTCTCTCTCAAGTACACACACACACACTAGTACACAAGGAGATGGAGAAGGAGATGGAGCAAGAGCACTCTTCTTGCATTGCATAAATGAGAGAATGAGTGAATTTTAGGTTTAGTTGGCTTTTATATGAGCTCACCCCATTCACACTTGGGCGCCCATGCTTAGCCAACTAATCCCTTGAATGTCCCAGTTAGAGTGCGCCTCTCATCGGCGACCACTCTTACCCTTTTCCTATTGGACCGACAAGCCCGGTACCTGACTCTACCAAATAAATAATACAATGTCCACCGTAGGTTACAACGTTTTCATTTTGGCAAATCTATCAGTTTCTAAGTCTCGTTTGCCATAATCAAGTTATACTTTGATTGCAATGCCTACTCCCACTTCATAGCCTTTTGGTAACAAATAGGCTCTTTGCTGTCAATGACCACCAACTAGTTTAACCCTAGTTGAAAACACTCAAGGGCACAAGAGACTCATGTAGATCATATATATCATTGCCTGACTATTGGACTCTGTTCACTCTGGAGCACTACTAGTGATAGGAATGTTACCTATAGATTGAGCTATTTGTTTGATTTCACTTGAGGCTACATCCTTGAATCTGACCTTGCGATAACCTCTTTTACAGGCTGTGTGTGCATTTTTGACTCATAGAAGATAACTTATGAGTTGCGAATTTCTTTTCTAGATTTTGGGTGCCAAAGGTGATAGCCCATCTCTCCATCTACACCATATCCAATGAAGATGCATTTGTGTGATTTGGGGTATAGCTTCTTGTGTAGCTCTTTAGAAACTTGTGAGAATGCCTCACACCCAAATACAGGTTATATATCATAATTTGACTTCTTATCGGTCCACAGCTCTTGTAAAATCTTATAGTTCAATGGCATTGTGACTCGCTCTTGGATTCTTCTATTCATTCACTCAATGATGCCATTCTGAGTAGCCATAGTAAACTACCATATAATGCCTCTTGTGCTACAAAAATTCTTTATCTCAGTGGAGACATACTCTCCCCCATTGTCTGTGCAAAAGCCTTCAACTTCTTGTTTGATTGGTTCTCTACCATTGCAAGGAATTTTTGAAATGTAGCAAAAAATTCAACTTTCCTCTTCATCTATGAATGTTAGGAAATATAATGTTTGCGGCATAGGCCCACATAAATCACTATCTACCAAGTCTAGAGGATTCCCTAACTCTCAATTCAATGGCCAAGTAGTAACCCTAGTCTATTTTCCATAAATGTAAAAATCACACAAGCCTAAATTAGAATAGTTTAAGATAGGTAAGTAGCCCAAACATGGAAGGTGTTTCGCTCCTTTCTAACTCATATGACCAAGTTGGCTATGTTACAACTTAGCAAAAGGAATCTTGAAAATGTAAATAGAATTCTCCTTCATAGAAGAGACATAAAAAGAGTACAATGAGCCAAAACTTTGGCCTTTCAAAACGACCAAATTCCCCTTGCAAATAATCCACAAACCACTTTGCATAAAATTGTAGTATAGACAAAACCACCAAGCTAACCAACTAACACTAAGCTCTTAGTCAACTTTGGTATATGTCTACACCTTGAAGCATAAATCCTTCATAGAAGAGACAAAAAAAGAGTACAATGAGCCAAAACTTTGGCCTTTCAAAACGACCAAATTCCCCTTGCAAATCATCCACAAACCACTTTGCATAAAATTGTAGTATAGACAAAATCACCAAAGCTAACCAACTAACACTAAGCTCTTAGTCAACTTTGGTATATGTCTACACCTTGAAGCATAAATTTAGTGTTGCTACAAATGCATAAATTCACATCTCCAATGCCACAAATATAAAAGTGATACCAATCACCTAGCTTGATTGAACCATGCATAGAAGCATAACTGGAGAACCATTACCTATGTGGAGTAACATGGAAATCGAGACCTGAGTCAATGATCCAGTTTGCACATAACACTCACAAGAGACAACAATGCATTTGGACTCAAATCATCAGTGAATATAAAGACATCTGCTGATGGCTATGTCACATTAGAATCAACCTTAGCCGATGAAGACTCAACTACGTTGGGCTTCTCAATCTTCACACTACTTTTAGGAGGGTCAGATTTCACAAGGGCTTTACCATTTAACATAACAAAATGCAACAGTCTTCTTCAAATGGCCTTTCTTATGGCGATGATAGAATTCTACATTTTGTAGAATGCTATCATTGGCATTTCTTGTGACAATGATAGCATTTTACATTGTGTAGGTCATTCCATGACCCTTGCTAAAACATAAAACTCCCACTAGAACTAAAATTCCTATCACTACCAAAAGTGCTCGTAGATGTGTTGTGTCAAAAGAACCTATGATTGACCTTGTGCATGTAAATTTGTATGTGAAAGCTATATCTGAGAAGCCATCAATATATTACTACATCATGTCAAATTAAAACCTTATATGTTATAGTTGATAATATATATTACATTAATCTTCCTGCAATATAAGTCAAAAGGATGGGCACAAGGAAAAATTTTAAACCTTGATTTTCTAAGAAATGGATAGTCATTTACACCTAGTCAAAAGACGGGATATTACATTAATCTTCCTGCAATATAAGTCAAAAGAATGGGCGTAAGGGAAAATTTTAAACCATGATTTTCTAAGAAATGGATAGTCATTTACACCTAGTCAAAAGACGGGCGTAATTTTTTGTCGAGCATTTTTGGACAAGCATCTTTTTGGAATCCAGTGAGAAGATTCCAAGAAGATTCTCTCTCTCTCTCTCTCTCTCTCTCTCTCTCTCTCTCTCTCTCTCTCTCTCTCTCTCTCTCTCAGGTGTGTGCGCTTTGCGATGGCTGTAAGCGTGTTAAAGAAAAGAGAAAAATGGTACAACCTATCTATCACCCAAGTGTGGTAGATTGGTTATTCCATTTCCATCGTGAATAACTTTTCTTGAGTTCAACTCTCCTTGATGGATAGATCTCCAAGGTCTCTCGGGATAGTTTCCTACGACATTTGGTCAATCTTCTTCTTCTTCTTCTTTTCTCTCTCTCTCTCTCTCTCTCTCTCTCTCTCACACACACACACACACACACACACACACACACACACACACACACACATGCACACACACACACGCACGTGCACACACACACACACACATTGGCAAACACACCTCGATCAAACATCCATCATTTACAAATATCTTTCTCTCTCTCTCTCTCTCTCTCTCTCTCTCTCTCTCTCTCGCCTCTCTCATGTACACTCATAAAAGCACATAAATGCACCTGAATCATTGCATATGTAGTCTTCTCAAACATCATGATATAGGTTGGGTAACAAGCTTAACCACCAACGTGATAAGTGTCTCTCTATTACATCACACTTGTGTGCACTTGTACACTGGCACACTCGTATACAAACACGAAAAAATATACCAGATCCAGAGCACACACACACACTTTTCAAACATCATGATATACAACGTGCAACAATACTAGCCATCAACTGGACAATGATACATGCACAGAAATTGTTCGCAAACCAACAAGCCAATTTCAGCGATGTACATTCCATAATAATCCAATTCAATTTTGAACAACATTGAACAACGTTTAAAGACTGCAATAACAAAACCATATAGACTAATATTGAAAGGGTTGAAAGTACACATCTTAAAATAGCAACTACAATAAGATAGATATGGACCAAAACAAAACAATACAATATGCCCATATGGTGTCAAGGGCTTATTTCTCTAACATAAGCAAGGAAAGGTGAAATCTAGTTGTTATTGTCATTGTTGGCTTTGTTGTTGTCATCGTTGGCTCCATTGGCTTGTCCTTGTGCATCAATCTATGTCACCCACACCTCTACCCAAGCCTCCACATGTTGTTCAAAGGTTGCACACTTCTATGGGGTGCAAAAACCATGTTCCTCCAAATCATGATTGCATTGTTGGCAAGAGCGGCAACTTGCTCAATATCCCCTTTGGTTGAATGTGCATTGAAATAAAGGCTATGCATGGCGTTGAATATGGACATTGTGGGATCGTTGACTGCACGGAAAGCCTCCGAGTAGTTTCTTGCACTCTATGTTGCACATAAATCATTCATAGCATACACATTGTTGAGAATGTAATTAGCATGCACATTGTTGATGGGGTCAACACGGCGGGCGGGGGGGGGGGTTTGGTTGAACACACTGAGGGCCATGCCCATGTTGTGCAGGTGGCCCATGCTAATTGTGTTGTTCGCAATTTTCCTTCGGCATGATAAATTTGTGAATGAGAGTAAACTAAAGGATTATCTTTTGAAAATAGAAACTTAGAGAAACTTGCAAATGAATGAAACTAGTGTTTTTTGGCTATCTATAAAGAACACCGAGTGAATTTATTTCAAAGATCATTTGCACAATGTCTTGTTTAATGTTTTTAGATAAAATAAGTGGAAAAATATCTCACTAAAAGATTAACCACCTTCGATTGACTTGCCTTCAAAAATTAAATTATAGTTACAAAAATCAAAACATAGTGACAAGCACATAGCACATGATGCTCATCAAAAATTAAAACATGGTGTGAACAACCAGTAAGTTGTGGTGTAACATTACATAGAGAATAAGTTCGTATGGAGTAATCAATACAAATCAAGATTTAGGTTCCCCGGTGGCCGCAATTTCTGTGGTGGTTGCGCTATTGGGGTGTGTGCAAGTGGGGGCCCCATGGGTAGTGTGGAAAATAGTGGCCAATAGAGTGGTTGACCTTGGTGTGTTGAACGTGATACCTTGCCCACATGAAGATTCGATCCTAGAACACTAGGAAGCCGCTGCAGTTGAACACGTGCCAGAAACAATTTGTGATACCGGCAATCAATGCTGGTGCAATGTCATTGTAGATGCTTGCTCTCCATTGCCAAGCCACCAAATCTTGTAAGATAATCCAAAACTGCATCCCCAACCTTTGTGAAGGTACCCAAAAACCACATGTTTACGATAGCACAAACATTAGTGGACATTTCAATGGCAAAAACCAAGCATAGAAATGCCCTCCTCGGCTTACCTAGCAAAGAACTTGCTCTTCTCCACTTCGAGCCAAAGTGGTGCTTTAAGAGCATCTAACGTCCATGGCAAGTCCCATAGATCTTCAATCACGTCACTATCAAAATTGAATCCATCATTGTCTGCTACCACACTTCCTCCCTGATGATCATATAATGGAATCACTAGAAGCCCTTCAATTTTACGTGTGAACATGGCTAACAGCAAGGTCTTGACCTACAATATGGCTACTGTTTCAAACAAAAACACACCAATATCTACCAATCATGAAATTCGTGGAGAAATGGTTGAGAACTTAATGGATCCGTGAAGTCTCTATCACAATGTATGTATGGGACACCATTCGGAAAAAAATGGTGTGAAGATGGCAAGAATCAGCACAAGCGGGCCTCTTTGGTGTTGAGTGCCAAGTGGTCTGCTCGGCACACCAGGACTACTGCGCCATTCAATAGTAAAATTTCTACAACTAGGGTGAACACAAAATACATTCCATCGGGGCATGCCACCAATGCCAGCGTCAGGTCTGCAATGTGTGGGAAGGTCTTCCCACACAAGCTGCACCCCTCCAAGCCACTGATTAGGCTCCATTTTGCCAGAGTGTGAGAGAGACCCAATCAAATGTTGGATCACTCAAAGGCTCTTGCAATACACAATACCATGCAAAAGAAGATTGATTGAGTGCTTATCAAGGAATTAGATGCCGAAGTGTCATAAACTTACTCAAAATTGCTTTTTGGATCCATGAGCGCATTTTGTAGATGGTATCGATTAGCAAGTACTACAAGATGTACTGGGCCTACTCCAACAATGATAATTTCTACCATTTCAGCGTAAGAGTGAGTCGAAACTGTGGAACACACAAAATTAAATCAAATGTTAAGTACAAAAAAATTTTGAAAAAAAGCATTGATTTGTGGTTGCCTTTCTTACCGAGTGGAAAGGAAGCAGGTGGTTCGAGTGGACGATCCAAAACTTGGTGGCTGCCCTTGCTTTTCCTAGTAGCAATGGATATGGTTCGTTCAAGAACTCGGGACCTTGAAGCCTGGGATGGACTAGATCTCCGTGACTCCAAGTCTCGCTCAAAGTCACCCTGCTCATAATATGACCCACCACCTTGATGCTTGCTCCTTTCACTTTGAAACTCCTTCAAGAAATCTAAAAAATATTCAATGACTGGTCATCCTCTCTTGTTACCTTGTTTAGGTATGTCCACTATAGTTTTTGGGCTTTGACATCCCTTCGTCGTGCTAGGGAGAAAAGGCATCAATGGGAAGCTAATTGATGGTGAAAATTCCGATTTTGCCATTCCCCCAACTTTCTTGTGCAATTCTGCAAGTCCAAAAAAAAAAAGTGAGCACACTATAACAAACTTGCCATCCACATAGTCCAAAAACCATGGATAGTCTCTTCATGTTTTCTTACCATGGAGCTTCTCTATCCAATTGTCGAGATAGATCCCACTCTCCTCTCTCTCAAACTCTACCCACGTGTTGCTAGGATGCTTGGGGTATGAATTGCAAAAACCTTTCTTAAGGGCATCCAACCAATATCTACAAATAACAAGAGGAATAACTCCATTACTCAAAACACACAATTTTAATCTTACATCCTAAAAAACTTGTATAGAAAGCGTCAGACAGTACATGCAAAATGCGGCTTCTCCTCTACGTTGTGTGTAGCTTGTATGGTTGGCTTCCACCACACAAAATCCTTTCCAAGGTGCTTTTGTCAAAAATCTTGCATTGCCTCACCAAGAGACATGCCACAACCGCGTGCGGCACGTGCATATAGCTTCTTCAATGTGGAGTTCTTGGCCTCCATCTTCTCTGCCAAGCTCAATACACCCCTGAACTCTAAGTATTCGTAATGCGGCAATACTAGATAAGACCCTATACTCTAATGTTACTACAATCACATTTCAAGATGCCACCGATATATGTGCATTCTCAGCCATTGCGAGAATGGTTTCTCTTGTGTCAAATAGATGCATCCACCAACGACACACCACCCTTGGCCAATATAATATCGACCAGGCGCCGTTTTTTGCAATTTACCATTGGATAACGTTTTTAATAAATTAAGAAGAACAAACAATGCTTTCAAAAGCAGATAGTACTTACTCTGTAGGACTAATGCGTGCCCGTGCAACCTTAGAGACTCTAAAGGGGGTCATTTTGCAACCCTTCTCTCCCCAACCCACAAAAAAAAGCATTTTTTTGGAAAAAATATGAGGGCCAAAGATCTTTGATCTACAAGTGAAAAAACCCATGTAGAATGCTTCTTCAATTGTCTGCATATAATATGATGGGAGAAGCATGGCCCTTGCAAAAGAATCCATAAAGGACTTCTTCAGATGGTTGGACAAAGAGATCATAGCATAGACCTTGTGTACCTTTGAGGAAGGACATCCATGCGGCATCTATTTGTTCTGCCCTATGAAAGGTTTGCAAACAAGTGAGGAGCATCTTTGCAATCTTTACTAGCATAATACATTCCAAATCTAAGATACCCAAAATAGTTGTATGGTCGAAGATAGTGTCTCCACCATGTATGACTCTATCAGTTGGTTAATTGGAGGTGGTGGAAACCGGGGGTAGTTAAGCCAGGTTGGTCTTTTCTGGTGGAGGAGAAGGTGTTGTTGCCAATTTTTGACTCTTGGTACCGGGCACTGCACACGATCCTGTTTGATTAGTAATAGTGCATTTGTGAACAAAATTAGTTACCTTCGATGTCGGTTAAGCCAGATCTCGTGCCATTTGGGGTGTTGAAGTGCAGGATTGGCCTAGAGATCCTTGAGCAGTCTTTCTTTGATTTGGAGGACTTTGAATTTAATGAGAGGATAAGGGAGATCTTGTTGATGCCATGTTTCATTGATTGTGGAGGGATGAGTAGATTGACATTGATTGAGTGTATAATCCATTATTCACATTGCATTGCCTCCTTCCAAATGGTCTCTCTTTCCTCTTCTATCTGCTTTTTCAAAACAACTTCCTCCTCAGCAGTCAGGCTTTTTGGAGTAGTGGAAGATTCCACTTTTGCTTGAGAAATTTTGATCTCGGGAAGACTGGCCTCTTCTGCGGTTGGCACTTTGAGATCCATGAACTAAAGGGTATCCTTATCTTGCATTGCAGCAGTGACTTGCTCATCTCCCAATTGCACCCACTGCTTGTTGATAGTTGTTATTATGGTAGCTTTTTCCTTTGCACCAATGCCAACATGCTCTCTTACCTTGCATAATGCCTCTAACATATACCACTAAATTTGTCCAAAGATAAAAGAGTCTTTATTGAGCTCACAAAGGATCTGAAAATGGCGTAGCCAAAGTCACAATCCTCTCTACATTCCGCCTGAAAATTGGCAAGTTGACAAGTTGCGCACATCTTGCAGTTGCATCTTGATAGCTGGGATACTTGCTGAGCCATGCATCCCACCATCTATCGTCTATAGTTTCAATCAATGCAGGCTTCACTTCTTGCAAGGTGGCAAGAACATAGTATGCGGTAGCAAACCTTGTCGCACAAAATATCTATACAGTTTTGTTGGGCAACTTCGTTTGAAAAAGAACATACAAAATGATGCTCTTTGATAAATTTAACCACATAATTTTCATCCACCAATAGAATTAATTTTATGCAAGACATTTTACCAATGTCTTTTAATAAAAAATTAAAAGTATGCATTACATATGGCACCCAAGTAATCTCTAGATAACTTGGATAGCCTTTCCTACAGCCTTGTACTTGAATGCATTATCTATGATGATGATAGTAGTCACATGCTTTAGCACACCTATCTTTGCTATTGCACACTTGTACACCCTTGCTTGATAGTCACTTGTCTTTTCTTTCAGCAAGGGTGTCTATACCTTCTACAAACATGGACACTCTCTGATTGATAAGCATCTAATAACACCATAGTAGTGAATTTGGGAATTTCCCAATTCCCACTTTCAAAACAAGCTTCAGATTTGACCACATGGCCAAATCTTAGTCAAAGTTTTGAGAGCGTGGCTTAGAAGAACTTTTTAAGTACTATCTTGTGGAAGTCTTTGGCCTTAAAAGGTAGTTTGAGATTTGTCCATATGGCCAAATCTTCAAGACATTGGTGATTCTTCCTAAATTGGCTCTAAAGTCTCAAACTCTCTAATATGGTGTTTAATTCACATTGATCAGCGGCTTCTTTTGACAATTAGTCCATCCATCTAATGCTATGCAACCATATGCAGGAACAAATTCTACCACCATGCGCTTGAGGATGGCTTCAATATCGTCTTTCACTTTATCTAGATACTCATTGCACATCTTATTGTAGTCAGGAAGCACAAATCCTTTTTTGGTTGTGCTCATCAAAGCATCTTGAATTATTGGATTGCACATAGCATTGAATGGTATACCACACTCTATAAAATCTTGCATTAATTTCAAGTGAAACTCAAGCAGCCACTACTTATCTAGTGCTTCATATAGTGTCTATCCATTGGATGATGCTTAGAGGGTAGGGAAGGGATAGCTGCATCCACTCCTCTTTGATCACATTTGCGTCAAGATTTTGGACACCCATGGAGTGTAGCATCCTCTGTTCCCATTCTATGGAAGCTTTTGCACTCTCTTCGGTGGCTTTCTCTATTATAGTGCAAAGGCGAGCCTCCTCTTCAGTCGTTTAAAATGTGTTCTTCTTCTTGGATCTGTGGAGGTATCTCCGTCAATAAAGGTTCTTCTAAACTTTTGGGGAGTTCTAGAGGCTCGTGTTGGGTGCTGACTCCAAAGCCAGTTGGACCCGGATCTATAGTTTGGCCTCTTTTTCTCTCTACCTCTTGTGAGGTCGGCTAGCTGCTCTTGCACCTCTCCATCTTGTTTTGTTACTTCTTTTGCATTATTGAGTAGTAGCTCTTGCATCATCTCTAATCGCTTTTTTAGCTCATCCTTCTTGTTCTGGAGCTCTTACTGTTGTTTCATTAGTCTTTCTTTTACTGCTAAAGATCCTTTTGCCATGTGGATCCTTTGTCTTTGTTCTAACCTTAATTCCCTTTAGAGAACTGCAATCCGAGCCTCCAAGACTTGTACAGTCTGGTTGTTGATTCCTGCACTGGATCTAGCCACCCTTGGGGTCCCTCTGAGCCTTTGTATGGTGAGTTCTTGGAGCATTAATTTATCCTTTAGCTCCATGATCTCATCTCTGGCTGATTCTATCTCATCTTCCATATTTACTTTATCCTCTTGCAGCTTTTTGATCTCCTTGGACACTTCAACTATTTGCAGAGTCTATGTGTCTTTTAGCCTCAGCTTCCTGTAACACTTTTCTTTGTGTCTCTTGCTCTCTTTAAGTGTTCTCTACTCTCTGCATATATTCTTTTTGCTCTCTTTCAAGAATGTCATGCTCTCTCATCATATTATCTTCTCGTGTTCTGAGCGCGTTGTTTTCTTCCACCACAGAGAGAGATCGTGTTCTGATTCGATCTAAAATTGGTGTGCAGCTCTAACATCTTCTTTGTTGGCTGTCACCACACTTCTGGTAGTAGACTCTAGTGATGGTCTGGCTAAGGGAACCTGGTTACCCATTTTCTAAGCAGTATTCCCATTGGAGGGGGATGCCATGGACTCTCCAAAGGTCTCCATCATGGCATGGGTGGAATTTGCAGCATTCTAGGCACTCTAGGCGGTGATATGTCCATTTTTTATGTTCTTTTTTGTGTACCTTGGTCTGTGGGGTTTTCTTCATCTTTCTCTTCCTTCTTGGTAGCCCATGGTGGAGAAGCATCCTCGGCCAGCTTTGAGGAGGTCGTCATAAGTGCATCTTTTGGCCTTTTGTTTTTCCTCTGGCATTGGTTTGGCCTCTAATTTCTTCTTTGGAAAATCCTTCTGTTGAGATGCTAGGGGTTTCGAGATTGGAGGTTGTTGGGTGTATCTTGGGGAAGAGGGTGGGGTTGTTCTGTTGCCTCCTTCTGTCTCTCACTCTGTTTCTTGCTCTCCTTGCTCTTTTGACTGTTCTTGCAGCTTTCTCTTAATGTTCTGTACTTCTTCAATTGTGAAAGACTCTAGATTTTTCGTTCTATAATTCTTTTCGACTCTTCATATGCCCTGATGTAGTGATCAAATTGATCTTCTTATGGCCTTGAGGAGCTGCCACCCATCTTTGTTGGATTTGGTACCCAGTACTCCTCAAAGTCACCTTTTAGAGCTCTCTCAATCCTAAATTGTTCTATTAGCCACTCAATACAGGCCACTTTCTCACTCTTGGTCTCTTTCAGTCCTTCCTCCTTGATCATTGCATCTTTTCCTTTCTTCTTTGGTGGCTCTTCCACTGTATCTTCCTGCACGGTCTCAAACTTTCTCTTGAGTTGTGCGTAGAGACAAGTGGTTCTCCAACTACAGTAGCTTCCTCTTCTATATCCTTTTTCAATTACAACCACTTGTTCTGTGTGGGTGGGTATGGCCATTGTCCTCTAGCTCCAATTGCTTCGTATGCAATTTTTGTCAGAATTTTTGCACCACCAATGTATTTTGGCTTGTCCATCCCTAAGCCCACTACCTGCTCATGTATGTAATGGGCATAGTTCACGTCTTTTGGTATATTGCTCCCCAATGCCCAAGTAATTTTGGTGGCAATGGCGTGTGGTGGGGTTGTGTACTTCTGTGGCCGCTTGTTGTAGACATGAAAGAATTGGTTGTATAACTTGAAAATATTATTTTCTCTTGGATCCACTAGTTCTTCAAAGGTGGGATTGGTCTTTTTTTCAGAATAAACTTTCACTTTGTCTCTTCTTTCACGGATAGAGCTACTGTTGTTGTGCAGTCCCAAGGAATTAACAATGATTTGAGGTGTAATGAGATGACTTATTTGCTTTCCCCTTTGCCATAAAATGTAATATCTAACTTTAGCAAATGATTTTCTCATATTAAACTGATCATTTAATGTGAGAGAATAAACAGGAACAAGAGATAGAATAGAGACATGTGCTTCTAGACCTATCTCAACACGAGACCAAAAGGAGAGATGGTTGCATCTCAATAGGGGTCCAAAAGGAGATGGTCTATCAAAGAGCAATGTGCAATAAGTGCTTCTAGACTTACCGCACAGGGGACCAAGAGGAGAGATGGTTACATCTCAATAGGGGTCCAAAAGGAGGTAGTCTATTAAAGAGCAACGTACATGTAATGGAGCTTGAAAGACCTTAGGGTTAAGTTCATTAAATAACTCCAATGGTTAGCGTTAACAGTCCTTTGAACTTAAGCAAGCTAGGGTTGAGCTTGAGGTGGTAACCCAACCTAAACTTGTCTTTGACCTTAAGCAAGCTAGGGTTGTGCTTGAGGTGGGAACCCAACCTAAACTTGCCTTTGATCTTAGGCAAGCGAGCTTGAGGTGGAAACTACACCTAAGGTTCTTGTCATGCTTGATGACTAAGGTACTTGAGGTACTTGTCATACTTAATGAGGAAGTTGCTTGAGAAGCTTCCTATACATGGGGGGTAAGATGCTTGAGTCCAAAAGAGACCCTACACACTTAATGAGAAAGTTTCTTGAGACGCTTCCTATGCATGGGGGGTAAGATGCTTGAGTCAAAAAGAGAACCTACACACTTAATGAGGAATTTGGTTGAGAAGCTTCCTATGCATGGGGGGTAAGATTCTTGAGTCAAAAAGAGACCCTACACACTTAATGAGGAAGTTGCTCGAGAAGCTTCCTATGCATAAAAGTCCCAAAGTTAGGGGAATCTTTGACCTAACCTTCCAGTCACCCAAGGGACACCCCTATTCTAAAAGAGCACATGGGACATATGTCAGACTCTCCCTAAGCTTAACCACATGGTGTGCTTGAATGCTATTGGTTGGGCTAAAGAGGGGTCCAATGAGCTTCTAGTTCCATCCAACAAATATCTAGATATTTTCAAGCTCTCTCTCTCTCTAAGGGGCAAGGAGGAAACTTGTCCAAAGACTACCCATGTACTTGAATGCATGTTGCATGTGATTGGCTAGGGGGGAGAGGGGTCCAATGAGCTTGAAACATGTGTAAAGCTACAAATCACCCCAAGCAATCAAGGGGGGTGCTGGGGGGATATACACCACACACACACACACACACACACACACACACATTTTGTGGATTCATTCTCACTCGGTGAAATTTGAGGAACTCCACCTCCTTCTCCAAGCTTGTGAGAAGTGAGAGCCTACACTAACACTCTTGGTTATGGAATGCAAATCCAACCAAGAGCCATGCTTCAATGCTTAAGCTTACCATCTTCTCCATCTTCATTACTATGCTATTATGTATGGTAGCAAGAAGAGTGATGATAAGTGAGGAACTATTTCTTTCTCTTATGGAATGTTTCTTCTTACTCTTCCTTGCCCTCATTCCCCGCTAGCTCTCTCCACCTTCGAAGGTGTTCTTGGGATTGAGGCTTGGGATAGTTAATGCTTTCTACAAAGTTTATGTTATGCTTGTGATGCATGAAGCTTTCCATCTTCATTGCATCACCTAGGTCACAAGGAACACAAAGATTGTATTGTACCAAGTCTCTCTTGATGGGAGAAACTATAATACAAATGGCTAGTGGATGGGGGGCGGGCTCCATATGAATCCGGTCCTCAACTATTGTCATGTTCTCTAAATTCTCTCTCTTGCAAAAGTATTGTGCATGCCAAGTTAACTAAGTACCATGTTTATGTTGCTACCATCAAATAAGTTCACCCGCTATGCTCACAAAGTAATCTCACAAAAGTGCTTCACCTAATTTCCTAATTTCACTACTCTCAAAGTTCATAGGCCATTTCCATTACATTGGTATCAGAGCATTTGGTTTCTCTTTCTTGTTTAAGAAGAGAGGTCCTTAGGTAGCCTATTGATGGTTGATTTTGTTAATTATATTAAGGTAAGTGGGAATGGGATCTATTATCGGTTTTGTTGAGCCCACTATGTGGGATATGGTGCACACCTCGGGAGCTTTGGTCTTAATAATGGAGTCTTTTTAGACTTGCCTATGGCTTTACCATTATTGATCCATAAGAAGTCTGAAAGGAGCCGTCATAGTCTGAACTTTGCTATGTTAGACTCACTCCACTACTCTTTATAATTAACTAATTCGAGCCGTGGGTGTAGATACTTAAGTGCCTATTTTCAAAGGCTAAGAGGAGTAGCAACTAAGGTTTTGAATTGACAAATCATACACTAAGTAAACACATAAGTTTAATTAACATGACTGACAATAACCAAGAGAGTAAAATGAACATTGATAACTTTGATTTTGCACATGAAGGTGCTAATGATGATGCTCCCATGTTGGTTAATTATCTTGTTACTAGGTTGCAACAAGCTATGGGCAACCCCGCTTTGCAAGCCGAAGTTTCTCAACAACTTCATGCTTATGGGATTTCCTTTCCTCTCCAAGAGGAGAGAGAGCTTAGGAGGCCTCTTAATGAGACCCCCAAAAGAAGACTCTCTCCCATACGAGAGGAGGAATCCAAAGATCAAGAAAATAATGAATCCCTAAGTTCCTCCGAAGATGTAGCTCCACAAGGACGGTGGTCTTAAATGATTGCCAACTCCTCCCAAGAGAAAATGGTTAACCCATAGTCCTTCTCCTCGTTACTTCCAAAAGGAAGAGAGGAAAGAAAGCAAGAAAAGGGCAAGAAAGAGGTCACCCTCTTCTCCTTCTTCTTCACTTTCCTCCTCTACCGATGAAAGCTATGGCTATTCTCCTAGAGAATACAAGACGGGAGGACATCACAAATCTTACCCTGCATGGCAAAGATCACAAAAGCTCAAGAAGTTCAAAGAGGGAGGAAAGAGTATTTCTTTTCTCACCTTTGGTGCTACTGACAAAGTATGAGACTTCATCCAACAATTTGATGGGCCTTTGGAGACGAGGGCTTCACAGAGTCCTCCAAGCTATTCCATGTAGCTATGCACTTCCAAAAATCGGATCTTCAATGGTGGGCTAGCCTTCGTGGCAACAGTGAAGCCCCAAAGACATGGAAAACTCTACGAGTTTCCATCATGAAGAAATTCCTTGCAAGTGATGCAAAGGACAAAGTGCTTACTGAATGGCGGTGTTAGAAGCTTCTCTCTTATAAGTCTATCCACAAATATGTGGACAAGTTTTGGGATTACATCTCAAGACTACTATCTTTCAAAAGATAGACTTTGCCGAGAAAAAGCAACAATTTTGTGCGGGATTACCCAAAGAGATGGCCGAGTATGTCAACTCTCAACGGCCTGGTTCTATCACCAAAGTAATCCACCACACCATGGTTGCTTTGTGCATCAATTTCAAGCAAGGGGCTAGGCGGAATGTCAAGCCCATGGAAAATAAAGACAAAAGTGATGCCAAGAGGAAAACTAATGCCCAAAATTCTTACCAAGGCTATTCCAACAACAACAACAATCGGTCCAAGGAGAAGGGAGTTTACAAAGGTAAATATAAACTCTCTCCTAAAGAGCTAGAAGCTTTTCGTAAGGACCACAAATTTTTTTAAGCATAGGGAGCAAGGCCATGGTTATCGTCCTTGCCCCAAGAGAATTGTCCGCAATGAGACTCCTAGAGCCTCTATGTTTGAAGCTCCAAAAGAGGATGCTCATTGCCAAGGATTTCTCCTTTCCTATGCTTGGGGAAAGATGGAAGAGCATGATGCCTTTATTTTTTTTGACCTTGGTTCAACTCATAACTTCATATCCACGGAGTTGACCACTAAGCTAGGCATACAAGCCCACGAGATGGGAGATGCATTGAAAGTCAATGGAGCTATCAAGGGACAAGACGTCTCAGCTACTTCCTTAATTGGAAAATTAAGGCCACGTCAGAATCTATGTGGACAAAAAGGATTTCTTCATCTTCTCTCTCAAACATGAGAATGTTATCGTTGGGGGACCATGGTTTAACCGCATGGCTTCCAACATGAAGTTCCCTGAAAGGAGAATCTACTTCACCTACAGGGAAGAGAGAGCATGTACATAGATACTAATGAGTCAGGAAACACCATATCCTTGTAAAAAAGGGAATCAAGAGGAATTAGACACTACAACATAACCCAAAGTTATCGACGCCCTATATATCGACGCCCGTACCTTTCCACGTCCATATCGACGTTCTTACACTCCGTCGATATGCGCGTCGATAACTGCGTCGATATGTCCGTGGAAATATGCGTAGAAAGGTAAAGTTTTCCACGCGCATATCGACGCTAAAAATTTGGGGGGAAAAAAGCCGAACCCGCACGCAGGGGCCATTTTCGCCCTCAACGTGCGCGTTCTCAGATCTTGGCCGAAACCTACGTAGCAGGTATTATGGCACTCTTCTCCCCCCCCCCCCCCCCAACCCCTCTCTCTCTCTCTCTCTCTCTCTCTCTTTCCACATCGTGTGTGTGTGTGTGTGTGTGTGTAGGAAAGAGAGAGAGAGAGAGAGAGAGAGAGAGAGAGAGAGAGCGGTGTGTGTGTGTGTGTTTGTGTAGGAAAGAGAGAGAGAGAGAGAGAGAGAGAGAGAGAGAGAGAGAGAGAGAGAGAGAGAGAGAGAGCGGTGTGTGTGTGTGTGTGTGTGTGTTGTGTGTAGGAAAGAGAGAGAGAGAGAGAGAGAGAGAGAGAGAGAGAGAGAGAGAGAGAGAGAGAGCGGTGTGTGTGTGTGTAGGGGAGAGAGAGAGAGAGAGAGAGAGAGAGAGAGAGAGAGAGACAGAGAGGGAGAGAGAGAAGTGTGTGTGTGTGTGTGTGTGTGTGTGTAGGAAAGAGAGAGAGATAGATAGATAGATTTTATTATCGTCCTCGGAGGTCAAATATGACCTATGGGACCAAAGTTACATGTGATGTAGTATGTGTATGGCTGATAAGTGACTCTCGATGCTCCAAAATTTTAGTGATGAGAGTCGCAATGGAGAGCCCACACTTTGGCTGGGAGAGGAAAGTGTGTAGGTCTAAGTTATGGCTGAAAATGTGAGAGAAGCAAGTTCGGATGTGATCAAAAGCTGAGCACTCTAGTAGTGTGTGGTACTCAGACTCTCGAACTTGCAGTGAGCATAATGTGCACAATCGATTTGACTCTTCTCCATTGCCCCAACGCCCTATCTCGCATCGAAGGAAATGGGAGCTAAGCCGAATTGCTGCGATAGTGCGTATCGCGGACAAGGGAATAGGCTCAAGCATGTAAGCGTGAGTACGGTTTCCTCTCTCAGCGAAGAACATGGTTTTGTAGTTGGGGGCAATAGAGGTGGTGTAATGTATGAAGCGTGACCCACCGGATTTCTCCCAAGCCGTAATACATTGGCGTTGTAGAAAAGCTTCATTCACTTGAGAGTCAATTGAAGCATCATGTAGCAAGTGTAATGCATCCCATCTCCCAAACCACTTCTTTATGTCTTGCATCCATCCCGTGCTCAAGATCTTGCTTTTTTGCATCTTTTGAACTTTTTTGCTTGCTTCCCATGCAATTGTAGGAAGTCGATGTGAGGGGTTTTGACGCATCTTTATCATGTACTCCACAACCCTTTCCATGCCCATAACCTCAATTGGAAGAGATCCCGACTCAAGAAGTAGGAGCATATATGGTGTTTGTGTCTTAACTTGGAGAAAGTTTGTAAGAAAACGCTTTTGGACATTCTCAAACTCTTTCCAAGTAGACTTTGAGATGCTCCCGCCCCACACTTCAACTCCATAAAGAAGAACCAGTGTCACCAATGCATCAAAAAGATACTTCTTGAGAACCCAACACTTGATGTTTCCCGCATTACACATGCTCTCAAATGCATAATATGCTCTCTTTCCCGCTTCCAAACGACGCATAGCACATTCATGCCACTTGTGATTGGATGGAACCTCAAGGCCAAGGTACTTAAAGCTCTCAACAACTTCAAGTGTCTCGTTGTTGTACACAATGCATGGCTTCTCCTTATGGTTGGTTTTCACAAGAATAACCTTTGTTTTGGATTCATTTACAATCAGCCCACTATGCAAGCAAAAGTTCTCAAGGACAACCATAAGCTTTTGTGTATCTTCTAAAGTGTGTGCTAGAAGCACTACATCATCCGCATACAACAAAAGCATGATTACTGCATTGCAAATAGTGACCTCTTCAATGCCTTCTTCTTGCATAAAGTCAAGTACCATTTGTTCCAATTGATCGATGCATAGACCAAAGAGAGTTGGTGACAATGGACATCCTTGTTTAACCCCAATAGTGCTTACAAAAGTTTCTGAAATTTCTCTTCCCATGCGCAATTGACAAATCACCTTCTCATAGATTCGAGAAACCGCAAGTATAAACTCACTTGGCACTTGGAGTTCTTCCATCCTTCTCCACAAATTGTTACGTGGAATCATATCAAAGGCTTTCTTAAAGTCCACAAAAAAACAATACGATCGCTTGCCTTTCAACCGACTTTCCACGAATAACAATGTTCTTGGAACGTCGCTCCCGTTCCTTCAACTCCTCCACATCCACATTCTCAACATTCTTTGTTTGAACCATAGCTTGTATGAGTGAGGAATTAGAAACCACATTGCTACCACATACATCAGCCCAAGACTTGTTTGTGCATACATTTTTCATGTCGCATACATCCCGGCTCATAGTGTCAAATTTCTCCTCTTTCAATACATGGTCATGCTCTACTTTGCTCATCCGCTCCTTCAAAGCATTCAAGTCCACAAGAGAGCATTTACATTCCTTGACTTCCTCTTCAAGTTGCATCAAACGTGTTGTTTGCATCTCAAGTGTCCTCTTGAGATTCTCATTTTCAACCACAAGTACCCTTAGTGTGCCATTCTCCATTGCAAATGCTCGTAAGTCTTCGCCTTGTTTATTTACGGTCTCTTGCAATGATACCAAGTACGCCATGATCATGGTTTCCGATGTCGTTGGTTGGGTGGTTGTGTTGCTATCTCCACACTTAGGAGATTTTGGATCATTTTCCACAATGGTTGTGGACCTTGTTGAAGAAGAAGAACCCTTGCGAGTCCCGGAAGACATTGTATGTAAAATAGGAGATGAGAATCAATTTTGTTGAACCTGTTCACTTCGGAAATGCTGCTACAGAAATTCCTTTCATAACCCTGAAAATTTTTGTCTTTACATCAATGCGTAGAGGACTTCGTGCTCTTCGATTGAGGCTATAGATCACCCAAATCGGAGTTCGGATGAAGAAGTTATGATCAAAAGAGTGGACTGATGTCTACTAGGTCAAAAAACGGCTGCGTTTTTTGAGAGAGAGAGAGAGAGAGAGAGAGAGAGAAGTGTGTGTGCGTGTAGGAAATTACAGAGAGAGATAGAGAGAGAAAAGTGTGCGTAGGAAATTAAAACTAGAGACAGAGAGAGAGAGAATTATGGTTTGCGTAAAAAATTAAAATTAAAGAAAGAAATGAAATGAAATGTTATATTAACTCTTCAAAAGACCAAAGTGACCTATGAGACCAGAAAGTTACAATGTGGTAGACTGATACAAAGTCAGAATAACAAGATGACAAAATGACCAAATAAAATATTATGGAATCCTAAACTGCTGGGTGTGGACTAAGTAGCTAAAACAGCTAGTTGGGATAGGTAGATCATAGGAGATCCAGCATCTGTTGCGCTGGTAGACCTCATCAATCTCCTCCATGGTTAGTAGTCTGACCGGGCGTTGTGCATGTCGATCCAAAGTGACATGGATCGTCTGATGCAGCCTCTGTGGACGTTGTGTAGTCTGGCCTCCGCAGTCGTGGGCGTTCATTTTCTCCCTAGCTCAGTCGCTCGTTCGATCAGTACGTAGAGAGATAGGGAAGTAGACACACACACACACACACACACACACACACACACACACACACACACACACACATACACAGAGAAAATAGAGAGAGAGAGAGAGAGAGAGAGAGAAAGAGAGTGATATATATATATATATATATATATATATAGAGAGAGAGAGAGAGAGAGAGAGAGAGAAAGAGAGTGATATATATATATATATATATATATATATATATATATATATAGAGAGAGAGAGAGAGAGAGATAGGGAATAGAGAGAGAGAGAGAGAAAGAGATCAGTGATATATATATATATATATATATATATATATATATATATATATATAGAGAGAGAGAGAGAGAGAGAGAGAGAGAGAGAGAGTGATATCTATATATATATATATAGAGAGAGAGAGAGAGAGAGAGAGAAAGAGAGGGAATAGAAAGAGAGAGATAGAGAAGCGGAGAGCGAGACAGAGAGAGAGATTGGGAAATAAGAAAATGGAGAGAGAAGAGAGATAGCGAGAGCGAGAGAGAGAGAGAGAGAGAGAGAGAGAGAGAGAGAGAGAGAGAGAGAGAGAGAAAGGGAGATAGCGAGAGAGAGAGAGAGAGAGAGAGAGAGAGAGGGAAATAGGAAAATAGCGAGAGAAAGAGAGATAGCGAGAG
Organism: Adiantum capillus-veneris; assembly: GCF_014529385.1. Taxonomy (NCBI): domain Eukaryota; kingdom Viridiplantae; phylum Streptophyta; class Polypodiopsida; order Polypodiales; family Pteridaceae; genus Adiantum; species Adiantum capillus-veneris. The sequence goes on along the minus strand of NC_140950.1, from coordinate 141,774,891 downwards.
CGATATATATATATATATATATATATATATATATAGAGAGAGAGAGAGAGAGAGAGAGAGATAGGGAGATAGCGAGAGCGAGATCGAGAGAGAAAGAATGAGAGATAGGGTACGTAGAGAGAGAGAGAGAGAGAGAGAGAGAGAGAGAGAGAGAGAGAGAGAGAGAGAGAGAGAGAGAGAGAAATAAAGAGATAGAGAGTGATATATATATATAGAGAGAGAGAGAGAATTAACTAGAGATAGCTACAGAGATAGAGAGAGAGAGATAGATAGTAGATAGAGAAAGAGAGAGAGAAAGAGTTAGGTTGGCTGACCAATTGCATGTGTGAAAAGTACAGAAACTCTCTCTATCTCTCTCTCTCTCTCCCTCCCTCTAGAAGAAACTATGGAACTAAAAGAGGCAAAGGGGTTTGCCCGCTACATGCATTGCCATGTACACCTGGGAGTGCACATATGTGTCTACCCATATAGGATTTGACCAATAAAGACGAGATTTTGACCTGGTGGTCCTGATCTCCGTACACCTCTGGACCGAGGTGTACGGAGATTGGGCAAGACTAGAGAATGCGAGGTAGTTTACATTGTGAGGAGTATATATATTAAAACAACATTCATAATCATTGTAGATAGCAACGTCATCAACTAACATGGAGGAAAAGATTGCATGCTCGTGCACGCTCTGCAAGTATCAAATCATGCGCAAGCGTAGGATATGTAATGAGCATGTGCACAAGTACGGAGAGTTTGCTAAAGAAACCGTACAGAATCTACGATACGACTCCTACGGAATGGGCATTGATTTTCACGACATAGCACCTACATCTGAGAGAGAGCAAGAGAGAAAAAGGATTATGCGTGAAGGTCCGACCAATATAGAGCCAAGGATGGAAGCAGAAAAGGACTTACAGACAGAAGACGACGGCATGGAGGAGATGGTGGATGCCTTCTTCCAGACAAGCGAGGAGAACGCTAACGAAGCAGCACCAGAAGACGTGCGCCTATCTCCTGAAGACATGTTGAGGAAGTTGGCACGTCAACCAATTTATGAAGGCACCAAAATATCGACGCTTTGTACTTGTCTGGCGTTTTTGAATCTTCAGTCAATGTACGGGTGGTCAGATGCAAGCGTCACTGCTTTGTTTAGGTACGTAATTTACAAAAGAGATTTTCCGATTGCAACGGTGACGTGCCTGGAGAGCTTTTTAATTTAATGTGGCTTAAACAGGTTGTTGCAGGAGCAACTTCTCCCGGCTGACAATGAAATGCCCCCCTCCAGGCCAGACGCAAAGCAACTATTAACCTCAGTTGGCTTGGACTACAACAAGATTCATGCCTCAGTTGGCTTGGACTACAACTACACCTCCGGGCTTCACACCCGAGGGTCCAACGCCTAGGGGGGGGACACCTATGGGCGGGGGGGGGGGGGGGACGCCTATGGGTATGACGCTTGCTTCTCCCATCACGGTCGCTTCGACACCTAGGGGTGTGGCAGAGGCGGGTACGTCCTCATCTCCGCAGCACAGGCGCACTCGCTGATCTCGACGATCGTCAGGTGGAGGTGGTGGTTGCTGTGGAGGAGGGTCCACAGATGCTTCCGTCCCTCCTCGCTCACGACCCCCGTCCTACCCAAGCACACCTCTCGACACATCTCTTGGCACACCTCGGACACCTTGGGGGGCACACGATCCTAGTGGCTCCAAGCTCTATACTGTACGGGCAGATGGTTCTGTTGACATGGATATACTCGGGACTGAGATGAGACAGCAGATTCGCGAGCTCGCGGAGCTGCAATTTTCGACCAGCATTCTGACGTCTTGGGGTGAGCAAGAAAAGGACAAAGTCAATTACATAGTGGAGACCATCCTGAGAGAGTACCAGCCTGCTCCGGGTTCTGCTCCAGGTTCAAACGTTGTTCTGAGGAGGTGGATCAAGGGTGTTGCACGAAACACCGTGAAACATCGACGAGATGCAGCTCGGAAGGCTTTCAGGACCGGCTCGCCGAAGCCTTCGGGCATCCCACATGAGACGTGGCTGCAGATCAGGGAGAATGAGCGGACAGTGGACACGCGGTTCAGACAGCAGTGTGAGGCCGCGCAGATACGACAGATGACCAGGGGGACATCTCATCTTGGCAACGGAGGCTTTGACACCTTTCGCTATGAGTTTGTGAGTTTCTAATCCAATCTTAACTATGGCGTTTTTTTTAACGCGATGAATCATGTATTCTTATTACTTTGATTTTTGTATAAACGCAGAATCTTGCGATGCATCGAGCTCCGACACGTCAGGAGGAGTCAGATGGATATCGCAGAGGTATCTATGAAGCTTTAGGAGAGCCTGTAGACTGGGAGGCCTTACAGTTTCGCTGATCACTTGAGGTGAGACATTAATATGTGTGAGTTGATTTAATTAAGTAAGTATATGTAAAGTAATATCAATACTAATTTTGTGAGTTGTCCTATGTGTAGGTTGTGACGCTTAGTTATCAATGGACCGGATTTCATATATATGCTTTGTGAGACACAGACACGCTTCCGTGTCTCTTTTTTGTATAGACATATATATATATATATATATATATATATATATATATGGTTATGGTTATTGTTGAGACAGTTATTGTTTTCCTTATGGTTATGGTTATTGTCATTGTCATTGTATAGACATGGTTATTTCTCCTATTTTTGTATAGACATAGTTATGGTTCATGTTTTGTTTATGGTTATGTTTAACTTTCTGGTTATGCTTATGGTTATTGTTAATTTTGTTTATGGTTATGGTTATCTGCATTATGGTTTTGATCAAAGTGGTTATGGCCGGTTATGGTTTTAAGTTATGGTTATGCTTTTAAGTTATGGTTATGGTTCGTTATGGTCATTGGCCTTAAATCTCATGTGAGATCCTACATGGATAGCATGTAGGAGGCATATACATGATATGTTTTTTTTTTTAAAGTTTATGTAAAAACGAAGGGAACTCTGCCGAAATTTCTACGGGAGCACGATTGATTTTGGTGCTGCTCGCTTTCTTGGGCATAGGGCAGGAAGTCTGGCTGTGGTGGCCGTGTCCATCTTTTCACTGGGCACAGGCCAGGCTACCTGTCCTCTGTCCAAGAATTTTTTTTTTCTGTTATGGTCGTCGATATACACATCGATATCCGCGTCGCTATCTGTGTCGCAAATAAAGCCTTTCCACGCTTATATCAACGCTGTTTGCGACAGTTTTACAGGGACGCAGATAGCGACGTTAAGCGTCGCTATATACATCAATAACACCTTTTTTTGTTGTAGTGAGAGTTGTCTAATTTCCTAAATGGATCCCAAGATTTTTTTATTCATGACATCCCTAGTGAGCTACCCCTAAAATGAGGGATGATTATTAGGAAATAAGACGTAGCTGAATAGATATTTGAGTAGATTATTTAATGGAGAGAGATAGATTTCACACACAAAAGATTATAGAGTAGAGAGAGAGAGAGAGAGAGAGTACACACGATATATGTGGTTCACCCAATGTGAGCTACGTCCATGGGAAAGCAGCCACTCAATGGCTTTAGTACTTCAAAACAAGAAGTAGTTGACAAAGGGATTATACCCTTAATGGAGCTCCCGCCTTGCTTCACTCTCACCATCTCACACTCATCTTGTTGCATCAACTTCACACTATGAAATGTGTGTAGAAATGTCCTCCTTTTATATGCCAAAAGGGCTGCCCTCTCTCATGAGAGGCAGCCATGTGTAGCCGCCCTTGTGTAGATAAGTCCAAATCGGACCCTCCAATCCGCCCATGTGTGGCCGCCCTTGAGAAGACAAGTCCGCTTTTGAATCCGGCCACCGGCCATTGACTACCGGCCACCGGCCAACCGACGGTTGTTCTCCGACCACTTTTCGGCCGCCGTCCGGCCATAATATTCCGGCGAAAATGAATATTCTGGCGAGGGAAAAAAATAGTCTCGGGAGCTTCCGCCCCCGAGGCCCCTAAAGTTGCCCCTGATTTTTGGTCGTGAAAATTTTGGTTTCCGACGAGTGATTTTCCTTCACGCACGATGGCTTCTCCTCATAATGGGGGCCTTACAAATGTGCGCTTTTACCACAGAAAATTACAAGGGTAAATCAGGCTCCATACTTAACAATGATGAACATGCAATTGAGCTCCTACCAGGCAGCTCACTGTCTAACAAGCCTCCTTATTGAGTTTCACAAGCTCAACAAGAGGAGATCATGAGGCAAGTGCATGAATTGGTGGAAAAAGGGATGGTGAGGTCTAGCTCCTCTCTATTTTTTTCACCACTGTTTTTAGTGCAAAAGAAAGACGACACATATCACATGTGTATCGACTATAGAGCACTAAATAAGATTACTACCAAAAATAGATTTCCTGTGCCGCGGGTAGAAGATTTATTTGATAAGTTACAAGTTTTGGCCTGACAAATTCTCCAGACGCATTCAAACTCATGATGGAAAAAAATCTTCAGGCCATTCAAATTCTCTTGAGGAGTACAAGCGACACCTCCAGGTAATCTTTCAAGTTGTGAGAGAGAATAAGCTTTTCATTAATCAAAAGAAAAGTGAATTTTTCCTCCAAGAGATTCAATACTTAGGTCACATTATCTCTAAAGATGACACCCATATGGATGCAACAAAGTTAGAGGTAATAAAAAGATGGTCTAATCCAAGGAATCTACAGAAGGTACAAAGCTTTGTAGGTATTTGTCCCCATTACATGACTTAACAAAAAAGGATATTAAGTATTCATAAGGTACAAAGCTTTGTAGGTATGTGTCCCCATTACATGACTTAACAAAAAAGGATGTTAAGTATTCATGGACTGCAAAATAGCAAGAAGCTTTTGAGAAGCTTATCTCCCAAGGTGTGCTCACACTATTAGATCTCTCAATGACATTTGAGGTCCAATGTGATGCTTGTGGTAATTGCCTTGGAGCTATTTTGCTACAAGAAGGGCATGCCATAGCATATGAGAGTCAAAGACTTAACTTCGATAAGTGAGTATTGGGCAAATACCAAAAAGAGCTACTAGCTATTTTATATGCCCTAAACACATGGAAACATTGTCTCTTGGGGACTCCATTCATCCTACAAATGGATCACAAAGCTTCAAGAACTTCATGATGCAAACCAAGCTCTCTGACAAACAAATGAGGTGGGAAAATTTTCTTTTGCAAATTAAATTTCATAGTGCTCACATTGTTGGCAAGCACAATCAAGCGGTTGATGCACTTTCACAACGACCAAGGGTAAATGTGGTGTCTATAGCAACTCACAATGATCTATCTTTTATGATAGCTGAGTATGCTACTGACCAAGACTTTAAGTATGTGATTACAGCCTTTGCAATAGGGAAGAAAAAAAAGAACCATTCACGTTGAAGGATGGTTATCTTCCAAATGGCAATAGGCTATGTGTTAATCACCCATACAATATGAAAGTCATGTATGAATCCCATACTTCTCCTTATGCGGGGCAAAGAGGGATTCCATAGTCTACTCTTCAAGGAGTAGAAATGTATTTCTGTTGGTCTACCATCAAAAGTAAACAAAGAAGAGTATGTTTCACAATGTGTGGTATACCAAAAGTTGAAAATTGATCGAGGGAAGCAACTTGGATTGTTTCAGTCCACAAGCTTAACAAGAAAACACACTCTATGCCTGTCAAAAATACTATTAAGGCACATCAAATGGCAACCCTCTTCAGATCTCAAATTTTCAAGCCTCATAGATTTCCAACGTCCATAGTGTCGGCGGACAAAGATCCTAGAATGACCAGTAATTTCTAGAAGGGTCTCTTTTGGGAAGTAGATTAAATTTCTCTTTCGGCATATCATCCACAAATGGATGACCAAAGTGAAATAACTAATCTAATGATTCTTGAATCTACTAAAAGCCTATGTCATGGAAGTAGATCAACGTTCTTGATGATAGAAGTACCTACCTCTTATAGAGTATGCGTACAATGACATTGTACATACTTCTATGGGGAAAGCACCTTTCGAGGTCAAAAAGGGAAGATCCAAAAGTCCCTTACTACTTCAAGTACATGGGAAGATCTTTGTTGCTGATGAATATAGCTGAGACCTACAAGAATATTTTCCAAATATTAAAGGGGTTATATCCATCTCATAGGAAAGGCAAAAGGGGTTGCTGCTAATAAGCACAAAAGAGCCTTAGCCTTTAAGAAAAATAATTGGGTCTTGCTAAAGTTTCTCAAGGCTCATCTGAGGCATACTACAGGCAAGAGTCCTATGGACCACCAAGAGTATGATGCTAAACTAGCAAAAAGATACTATGGTCCTTAACATTCTTAAGCCAGTCAATGAGATGGCTTTACCAAGTGAAGTTGCCCAACCATTGGCTCATGCACCATGTTTTCCATGAGAACCTACATAAGCCTTACAAAGGAGCGCCATCAAAAGAAGCAATAGTTGCAGACCCTCCAAAAATCGAAGATCAAGAAGAAGTACTTCAACCTGACTCCATCCTATGACATGAAGACAAGGTATTAAGAAACGGTAAGATTATCTGATGATATCTTATTAAGTTTAAGAATTATTCTTTTAAAGATGCTAGATGGATGCAAAGAACCTAGCTTAAGGATAATATGAACCTTGTCAATGTTTAAGGATAATATGAACCTTGTCAATGCTTACAATGATTCCTTAGAGTAAGCATATGAAAATGCATTTTAAATGAACAATGTTTTTGTCTTATAAGACTAGTTCTCTTTTTATTGTGCACAAATTTAAATAGTATGCATGCTTAGAATCATGTTTGTGGTGATGACGTCTCCCAAACACCAAGTAGAATTTGTCACTCTACTTTGGAAGTATGATATGGACTAAAGAGCAGACATGCTTGCGGCAACTACGTCTCCTAAGCACCAAATGGATTAGTCATCTATCTTGGAATGATGTCTTAGGGTAAAAAGGGATCCTCTACCCGCTAAGAAACATGGACTAGTGACTAGGCTTTATCTTCTCTACCTCATAGCCGAGGACGACTATGATATCAAGAGAGAGGTAATGTCATAAAATACAATATCTAACTTTACCAAATGATTTTCTCATATTAAACTGATCATTTAATGTGGGAGAATAAACGGCAACAAGAGTTAGAATAGAGACATGTGCTTCTAAACCTATCTCAACACAAGACCAAAAGGAGAGATGGTTGCATCTCAATAGGGGTCCAAAAGGAGATGGTCTATCAAAGAGCAATGTGCAATTATTTTCCGGTCCTCAACTATTTTCATGTTCTCTAAACTCTCTCTCTCGCAAAAGTATTGTGCATGCCAAGTTAACTAAGTACCATGTTTATGTTGCTACTATCAATTAAGTTCACCCGCTATGCTCACAAGTAATCTCACAAAAGTGCTTCACCTAATTTCCTAATTCCGCTACTCTCAAAGTTCATAGGCCATTTCCATTACACCCTTTAAGAGTGGTGAGAGTTGTCGTCCCCTCTTTCTTGATGGTGGTTGTCAGCTCATAAACTCTTTTGATATCAGCACCAGGTGGCTTTGATGTGAAGAACCGTATAGGTCCACTCTTTCTAGGTGGTTGAGAAGGCCCTCTTTGTTGGAATACTCACTTAGCTCTCTTAGAATCATTGGCACATCCATCGCTTGCCCTCTGGGTCTCTAAATGTTCCCTGATATAGCCTTATGCCTTCTGCTTCTAATGTGGCTTCATCCATCCAAGCTTTAGTCAGATTTAGTGTTTCATTTGGGATGGTAAAAGGCTCTGTTGCTGCCATGGTATCCTTTAGGGTAGGCCTTTTTCTCTTTATAGGTGACTTGCCTGCTTCCATTGATCATGCGTGCACTCCAAGTGCAAAAGTTAGCATTGTTTAAAAAACCTGGTATTTTCTTTGTTTCTAGCTATTCAAATGACTTCAAAATTGAAACATAAGCTAATTAGGGCCTAAGGGTGCAGATTTATGTTGTGAGACATCATACACGTATGATGTCAAAGTAATCAGAATGAGGCGATTTTTCATATGTGTGTCACAAAAACTAATATCTAACCAACCCAAATGATTTTCTCATATTAAACCGATCACTTAATGTGGGAGAATAAATGGGAACAAGGGTTAAGATATTGAGATGTGCTTATAGATCTATCTCAACACAGGGCCAATAGAAAAGGGGCCCAAATGAGAGATGGTCTATCAAAGAGCAAGGCTAACAAATGGAAAATAAGATCTTACGGTTAGCTTCATTAAAGACCTCCAATAATGTGTGTAAAAGTCCTTTGACCTTAGGTAAGCTAGGGCTGAGCTTAAGGGGGCGGGGAACCCGACCCAGCTCGAGGTGTTTGTCATGCTTGATGACTAAGGTGCTTGATGATTGAGGTTCTTGAGATGCTTGAGGTTCTTGATGATTGAGATGCTTGAGGTGCTTGACATGCTTGAGATGCTAGGGATGTACTTGAGGTGAGAACCTAGCCCAAGCTTAAAGTGCTTAAGGGCCAAGCTTGTGGTGGGAACTGGGCCTATGCATGAGGGGCTTGAGGTTTCAAAAAGTCAAATATTCAATCCCTACAAGGAGGGGGCAAGACTTACATGAGGGGTATCAGAGAGAACACCCACACACTCACACAAGGCATGCATGGTACAAAGAAAGCAAAAGGGACACTTGTCAAGTTCCTCCTCATGTTGCCCTCATGGTATGCGTGAAGCCTATTGGTTGGCCACCCAAGGGGTCCAATGACAATTTAGGAGATTTAATTAATTTATTTTGAATTTATCAAGTCCTCTCTCTCAAAGGAGAAAGGGGGACACTTGTCCCAAGGCTACCCTTGCTGATTGTAATGCCTCCTGCTTGTGATTGGCTAGGCCTGGAGGGGTCCAATGAGCTTCAAGCATGAGCTACAAGGGGGGGGGGGGGGGGGGGGGGGGGGGGTGGGGTCGATCCAAGCAAGCTAGGGGGTATACTCACCCACACACACTCAAAAACACTCTCATGGTGTACTATGCAAGAGGCAAGAGCTCCATCTCCTTCTCCAAGCTCCTTGAGAAGTTGAGAGCCTACACAACCACTCTTGACTATGGAATGCAAATCCAACCAAGAGTTATGCTTCAATTCTTAAGCTTTCAATCTTATCCATCTTCACTACTATGCTATTATGTATGCTAATCAAAAAGAGTGATGATAAGTGAGGAACTATTTCTTTCTCCTATGGAATACTTCTTCTTCCTCTTCCCTACCCTCATGCCCTGCTAGCTCTCTCCACCTTCGAAGGTGTTTGAGGTCTTGGGACAAAGGCTTGGGATAGTCAATGCTTTCCACAAGTTTATGTTATGCTTATTTCAAGAAGGCTAATGGTTTATTGCAAGTAGATTAATTACTTCATGCAAGTAGATTAATTGTATTGCAAGGTAGATTAATTGTTGCTTTAAACACAAGTTGATGCATAAAAGTTCACATCTTCATGCACCCAAATGATTTAGGGAACACAAGGATTGATAATGCTCACAAGTTCTCGATTGTTTTCAAGCGAAGATTGATTGTTTCTATTAAGCAAAAGCATGGTCTATGAAGCTTCCATATTCATACCGCCAAAGAGGTCTCAAGGAAAACAAAGATTGTATTGTACCAAGTCTCTCTTAATGAGAGAACCTATAATACAAATGCCTTTTGGAGGGGGGACCTCCGGCTCCACATAAATCCGGTCCTCAACTATTGTCATATTCTCTAAACTCTCTCTCTTGCAAAAGTATTGCTCATGCCTAGTTAATTAAGTGCTAAGATTAAGTTGCTACTACCAATTAAGTTCACCCTCTATGCTCTCAAAGTTGCTCACTCTAATTCTCTTAATTCCGCTATTGTCTAAGTTCATAGGCCATTTCCATTGCATGTGCATAGCTCATAGCATGTACATGATGGATATATGCCTGGATTTCAATTTGGATGTCATTTGGACAAGATGTGACCATTATAGAACTCCTTTCAGGCCTTGAATTTGGATTTTGGCTTAGTTTGATCAAATGAGGTTCAAATGGGATGAAACTTGGTAGATAGGTTCATGGGCATATGGCAAGAGCACTGGGTAGGCTAAAACCTCCTCATGTGGACAATTTAACACCTTGAGACATCATCTAGCATGTATATCACCCATATATGCCTGAAATTGGAGTTGAACATGTTTAAGCAAGATTTTGGCTCAGAAACTCTTTTCAAACATTGAAATGCAAACATGGCTATATTTTGGGTATCTGAGGTTCAAATGGATTGAAGCTTGTTATAAGGACTCATGAGCACATGATAAGAGCATTGGATAGGTCAAAACCTTATTAAATTTTCAATTTGTAACTTTGAGACATCATATGTAGATGATGTCTTTTGGCTACAAACAGCTTGAAACTCATAGGTTCAGATGTCTATAGCATGTGCATGGTGCCCATAGCCTCATATTTGAAAATGGATGTCAAAATCCATGAATGGGGTTTGCGTGTAGATTTTTGCCTTGTGGATAAACATAGGTAAAATGATATCCAAATGTGATGAAAATTTGCTGGCAAGCTAAAATTGATGTGGTAAAAGTGTTGGGGTTGTCAAAAACATAGAAACATGTCAATTTAAGGGGTCTAGACATCATACGTGTATGATGTCTAGGTTGCCTTATTTGGCTCAAACTTGATGTATAGCTTGCTTATCATGTGTACATTACTCTAATGTGTGCAAATATGAATTTGTACAAGTGTTCATATGCCCAAGGTTGTAGAAGGTGTTCTCGACTCTTTGATTAGAAAAATGAGGAGTATGATGATCAAAACATGCCCAATGGTGCCCAAACTTGGTGTAGAGGCTATGTGTGCCATGATATAAAAATTTGGATACCCAAAATGCTGATAGAACCTCTCCATGATAGGTTTAGACATTATATGCGTATGATGTCTAAACCTTTCCATGATAGGTTTAGACATCATATGTGTATGATGTCTTTTCTTTTAAAAAAATTGACATGTGAGCATGGGAATAAGATGTGTATGATTGGTGCATGCCTTGTGTCAAGTTTCTATGAGTTTGGAGAATTCTTCCTATGGATAATTCCATATTTGTCTCAAAGACTCCAACTTAGCGGTTTTTGGCTAAATGGTGACTTGATGTGGTCCAATTTACATGAGACTTGGTAGGTGAGATGTATGATGCATGGTGAAGAGGCTGATGTGAAAAAAATAATGTTTGCATGTATTAAAGTGCCAGCCAAACATCATACGCATATGATGTTTAGAATGAAAAAATTAGGTTTTGATGCATGGGGAAGATGTGTGCCAGTGTCCTAAGCCCTAATTGCTAATTTTCAACTTAAAAAGTCAGATATTTAGTATAGAAACTTTCTCTTTGGCATTTCAGGCTCAGAAATGGATTTTTGCATTTGGGGATGAATTTCCACAATGATTTGTTTTTAGCTTGATCACCCAAGCTTGAACCCCTTTGGCCTTACAGATACCATTTTTTGGCGATTTGCCGCTCAAATTGTGTCTTTTTGTGAGGAGATGGTCGGTGATGATTTTCCTTGGTGTTTCACCATATGTTTTGGTTGTCGATGGTATGTCGATGATGCTCGTACAGTTTGGTGGCAAACGGACGTACCGCTTGGCTGTGGGAACCAAATGATGCTTTGCGTATCCAAAGCCTAGCTCGATGTTTTGACCTACTTCTAGTAGTTCCAGATTGACTTATGCAGGATCCAAGAAGTTAGGGTTTTTCTAGCTAACCTAAACCAGCATAGGAGGACATAGATGTGCTCATCTAGCCTAGGGTTAACCCCCTATCAAGTATTTTAGCTATTGGGTTAGTGGTTATTGAGTTAAAATGCCGCTTTGGTCTCTTCCTGACGATGCCACATTGCCCCTTTCGTGAGCTTTTCACGCTGAAGTTAATATAGAACAAGAAAAGTACATGGTAATGAGCCTACCTCTCATGTTTGGCGCCGATCAATGTCCCATGTGCATCGTACAAAGCTATAGAAGATCCACGTGCTCTAGGTCTCTCAAGCTCTTTCTAACTGTGAATAGTGAAAATGAGGTAATAAGTGGGGCCCAAAACATCTCATATCGAGGTCCCAAGGACACTTGCCACAAAATTTGACATGTGCTCCTATCTTGTCGTGAAATGCACTTTAGGCTCAAAAATATCTCCATTTGGACTCGTTTGCCCCATTTTTGAAAAAATTGCCATTTTGCCCAAAAACTGGTCAGATTGGGCTTTACGCAATTTTTTCCATAATTGCACCCATGCTTCACCATATGATGCCCTTGACTTACTAATCACTCATGTATTTTTCTTTTGTCATTTTTGTCTCCATCTCACTTGATTTTTATAATTTTCTTTGTTTTCTCTAGATAATTAACAAAAATAACTAAATTAATCCAAAAATATCAATAAATAAAAATAAATAACAAACAACACAATAAACCGCTATATAGTCATTCATAAAAGTTTTGGGCGGATTGCTCCATTTTTCTCAATTTTTGTGCGTAAAAAATTATTATTTTTACATACATACACACGCATCTAGAGGCTCATTTCTGGCGTTTGCCCTCATATCTCTGTAGAATCACATTAGATAAGGGCATATATACCTGGCTTGCACCCAAAAAAAAAAAGCAATCAAACGCAACAAAATCCAAAAACATAGAAAACAGTGCCCTTTTAGTACTTTCTAAGTCTGTCGAGTTCACATTGAGAATGCCTCCCCCCCTCCTAGTCAGAGTCTTCTCGGATGACGGTGTATTTCCCTAGGATATGTGCTGTGCATGGGTATCAATATGTGCTAATGCAGGCCATGTGACGCAGCCTTATATGTATACTCGATCAATGCATGGGAAAAATTAATGTTGTCCGAGAGGAGGGTATAAGCAATTTTCTTATTGGAATTCGATGTTGAGGTTTCTTGTTATGTCAGCACCAATAAGAGAGCAGTGAAATAATAATCATTCTAATTGTGCCACTCATTGTTTGATTGACAATGGATGCCTTTGTACTTCTGGTCCATGTTGCCGCTTTTGTCCACATATGTCATTTTTGTTGGCCTTTGTTTAAGTATCCAAAACTGAGTTTGTTTTTTCTCTGCTTTCTTGGGTACCTAATTTTTCTTCACATTTTGTCTTTGGGCATATGGCTTTGGGGTTTGTTTGAAAGGAAGTTCCTAGTTCTGTCACTTTGGAATCCAGATTTGCGCTCATCTTTTACTTTCTTGCCCCATTCTATTGAAATCATCCCCATAGGATAGTAAATTGACTATCTTTTGGTATCATTTCAACCTCAAAATGATATGCATCAGGGATGTCATCATCTACTCTTTTTAGAGCTTCTCCATTTGGAAATCTCAAAAGATGATCTGCTCGTAGATAATTCTTTCTTTTTTTTAACCACGATAGTAAAATCAAACTCTAGCAATATGATAAACCATCATACAATTGTTCCAATATTGCAGGGATTGTTTACGAGGTATAAGAGGGCTTGATGATCGGTGAAAAACACAAACTTGTTTGCAAGGAGATAATGCCAAAATTTCTTAACAAGCATATATCATTCCCAACCCTTCTCTCTACGTGTGTAGTTATTTTCAGCACTATTGCCTGCTTGAATAGCAGTCTGGGAAATCCATATTTTCTTCTCTTGGATGGGCCAAGATGCATCCAATTGCAAATGTCGAAGCATCAATATGAACATGAAAGATCTTCTCTCAATCTGGTGCTTTCAATACTGGAGCAAATATGAGTGATTTCTTCAATTTTTCAAATGATTCCTCACACTCATTCATCCACACAAAGGCTATTACAAGTCTGTACAGGGGTTGGCAATGGCTGCATAAATGTGTATAAACCTCCTATAGCAACCCCAATGTCCAGTAAAGCATTGTATTTACTTTGTGTTGTTTGGCATAGGCATCTCTACAATTACTTTTATCTTGTCTAAATCAGTAGATATGTCGTTCTCCAAGACAATATGTCCCCGCACTTTTTTGGATTAAGACAAATCCTATAAGTCTTGCACTTCTTGAATACTTTTTTGAGGTACTTTGTATGTTCACCTCTCAAGAGAGAGTGTACACATAAGTCATCCATGTATATTTCCAAGAATATCCTCAAGTATTTCTTATAGACATGTACCATCAATCTCTAAAAGGTTGTTGGGGCATTGGTCATGCCAAATGGCATTACCCTAAACGTATATTTCCCATTCCGTGGTAAACGTTGTCTTGTATAGATCTTCAGGAGCAATTGTGAGTTGGTTATATCCTAAGAACCCATCTAAGAAGGAGTATGCCCACTTACCTGCCACTCGTTCCAGGATATGGTCAGTAATAGGTAAGGGATAATTAGCCCTTATCATGGTGGCATTAACCTTCTTTAGATTGTCACACACTTGTAGTTTACCATTCTTCTTAGGCACTACCACAATGGGAGATACCCAGTCGGTTTTCTCTATCTCATAGATGAACTCAGCCTCCTGTAATTATCAATCTTCTCCTTAATGCGCTTAGCACACATATCATTGTACGTGTAAGGTCTCTGTCGACTAGGATTTGCATCGGTCTTTAAAGGGATTGTGTGTTGGCATATCATAGGATCTACTCCTTTTAGATCTTTATATGATTGCAGCAAACATGTCCTTGTACTCCTTGAGAAGACTTATGAGCTTCTCATTTTCTTCTAGATTTAGATATGTTGCTATGTAGGCTGGTTGTGGCTCTTCTTCGGGTCCTATCAAGTCTATCTTATTTGCATCCTTGAGCCCATCGTAGGACTCCTTGTTTTTATTCTCTGGAAGAGGTGGGGTCATCACTACCTTCCGATCTTGAATAGTGAACTTTCTATAGTGGGATGACACACTCATTTTGTCCTCATTTTTAATATCTTCTCCTTCCTCACTTTCTACTTCCATTATACATACTTCCCTGAGATTTTTCTCAAGCTCTCGATACTTCTTCTTTCTCTCCACCTTGGTCTATTTAGTTTCTCTAAACTCATTTAATCCTGGTTCTTTTTTTTTTAAATTTTGTTTCAAATTTTGACTTTCTGGTTTGTTTTTGGAGGTCTCTTATGCTCTCTTTTGTTTTTGGATCTCAATTTTTAGAGAACCTTCCAAATATCTTGTCCTTGACACAATCTTCAGCCTTTACAAGCATCATAAACTATTTTTATTCCTTATTCTAGGCATAGGGTTCTCTCTTGGTTTGTTTTCAGCTCTCTTTTTCTTGTAGCGTTGTTGACGATTAATTTTTTGATTTGGAAAATTGTAAAATTGGACACATGCTATTTTTCCTTCTTGTTCACTCGGGTTGTCAGAGCATTCATTATTTGCATCATCTGCTCTCTCAAAATGCTCTGTGGAGTCATAAAACGTCTTTTCTTTTTCGGCACTCACCAGTTGATCATTGCTGGGTTTTTCCGGGACTAATTTCTCATCATTCCCATTTACTATATTGACCATATAGAATGGAACCACGTTATAACCGTCCTTGTCATAGAATTTTGTTGTGGGCCCATCCCAAATAGCACACACATCTAGGGTTTCTAAAATATAAGTCCATTCCACTGGCTCTAGAGCTTCTTCAAGAAATAATTTAAGAATGTATCCCTTATCTTCAATAGCTCTTTTTAGAATACACTCTTCTCGTTTCAAACTCCGACATTCATAGCTACAGGTCTTGTGTTCAATTGATGTTTTTTCAGTTCTCGGATCCCTTCTGAATCAATGATGTTGGATCTTTTATCCCAAACTTCTCCAATCATTTTCCAATAGTTGCCCACATGTTTGGTCTTATTCACATAAGCTCTGCTAGCGTAATAGTACACATCACAGGCGTAGACAATATGTCCATCAATCTTCTAGAGTCCATAGCCTTTCTTGATGAGAGTCTTTGTGATGGCACCACCTTCACATCTGATTTCTCTTCATACTGTCACATGTAAGAGGGTAAGGTTCTCAAAGATTGAGGTTGAGTCTCTAAAGATCATAATGATCCTCTATCCCCCAATATGAGCGAATAACCTAATTTGCTTGAGATCCTGCCTCGAACTCCTCAATAGGTGGAAGAAAGACATCCCTTCCCTTACGAGTTTGGATAACTCTCTGGCTCAATTCGTTTGCCTCATTTGCTTCTCGTATTGTCTCCAAAGATCGTCTAAGCCCTCATCCTCTATGTAGGCCTTTGGTATCATAGGATGGAAGCCCTCACATGCCAAATATGTGGTTTTCATCACTATCCTTGGCTTTTCTTATTCAATCGTGGGATTCTTGATTGTTCCTTCAATTTCATGCCTCAGTGGAATTATCGGTGTTGGAGTTGGAACTTCTATCCAACTCTTTGGCTTGCTTATCAGTGGCTCTAGCAAATCTTGGGTAGTTTGGATCATTTTTTGACACATCTCCAACCTTTGCTTTTTTAACTCAATGCAAGCATACGTCATCCATTTTTGTTCCTGGTTTTGATTAGTTTAAAGCCGTGCTTCGTAGGCTTTCATAAGTGTGTGTAGAGGTTCATTCACCTTTTCAACTAGTACTGATCCTCTTGAGCTTGCACTTTTTGGTCTTTTTCTCATTAGGTTCTTTGGTCTCTAGGATTTTCATCTCAAGATTAGTTTGACTCTCTAGTCTCTCTAGCCTGTCCCTAGTTTGTTTTAACTCCTCTGCTAGGGCTGTTTGTTCACGTTCCTTCCTAGCTTTCACGCGTGGCTTCCTAGCCTTCCAGGTGTTTTGTTGATTTTTTCATTCATAACTAGGCGCATCTGTTTTGGGTTCCTCAATTATTGGTTCTTCGCTTTCTTTTCGAGCTTGCATCCTTGTAACAACTTGTATAGGTATCACCGTTTCATTTCCAGAACTACTACTTGTGATGGCATTGTCCTCAGTATATTTAACGTTGTTTTTAGTGTTTTATTTGGTTTTTTGGGACAATTACTGATCAAATGAGTAATACTGCAATCTAGACAATATACATTCACTCTAATGATCATTGTATGAGGTCAGTCTTTCATAAGGTAGTCACCACCACACTCGTAGCACGGTCCTAAAGGCTGGTGTGGCACTCCTGGAGCTGCTCTCTGTTGATAGGCATGCCTTTGTCCTGCTAACCCACCAACAATGTGCGTTCATCCAAACTGTATTTACCTTCTCCTACAGCATGAGCTGTTGTTGGTGGTCAACATTCCCAATCATGCTCCAAGGTTCTGGTGCTTTCGGCTCTTCGAGTGGATAGAATGTTGAACTAGCCTTGTATTCACTTGAATCTTCGTAATACACAGGCACAATTACTAATTCATGTTCCTTCGATTCCTCTATAGTGGGTGCATACCTAATGCCCCTAGTCTTGTTCCTAGCAAAGGTGGTTGTTGCCCCAAAACTAGATGTGGCCAATCAACCCCTACTGATCCTGACAAATTCCCTACTATGTACCTAGGCATTGGTGGTACCTGAGGAGGTGCTACTTGGGCTGCTGGGGCATATTGTCACTCTCTCACATATCCCTTGTTATAGTAACACTCTTTTGTAGCATGATTTGTCCATTTGTGCTCAATGGCACACCACGTAGGTTGCTTAGCCTGTGGCTTAGCAAATAGGCTTATCCTTTTAAGCATTTCCTCTTAATAAGTCTCCCTTGATTTATCATTACCTCGCACTTTTGTGCCAACTTCGTAGACGTAGGTCCGCTATGCTGTGATGACGAGTTATCGTCTAAATCCTTGTAGTCACCTTCCTTGTTGACATCACAATTGTCTACTAGGTATAGATCCTCCTTGATCAACTCGTTTAGAGTTGAGCTCTTCTTCATATGCAAATCCTTCTGAAGATCCGCATTTCTCAGTCCTTGGATAAATATCAACATGAGTCGGGATTGAGTTGGTAACTCTTCCACAGCGCATAATTTTATGTAGCATTTCAACCTTAAGGCTTCTTTTCTCTCTCTCTCTCTCTCTCTCTCTCTCTCTCTCTCTCTCTCTCTCTCTCTCTCTCTCTCTCTCTCTCATATGCAAATCCTTCTGAAGATCCGCATTTCTTAGTCCTTGGATAAATATCAACATGAGTCGGGATTGAGTTGGTAACTCTTCCACAACGCATAATTTTATGTAGCATTTCAACCTTAAGGCTGCTTTTTAAACGGATTCTCTCTCTTTCTGCTTGAACTTATGGATTTGTGAGACCGTATTATAAGCTATCCCACTTTGAGACAATTCCTCGATAAACTCAATAAATACCTCCTCCATTGACTCGAAATCTCTACGTTCAACAGAGTCAAACAAGGTGGCCACATCCTCCTCTAGAGTTAACCCAAATCCTGCAAATTGTGTGGGAAAGTCTAGTACTTCCTTAGCCTTAATGACACACACAAAGGCTACCATGTGATCCCTTGGATCCCTATTTTTAGAATATTTCTTGTTAATCTATTTTTGGACTTGAGAAGGTCTGATCCTCCGGTGATCTATCATTCTAAACATAGGATCCTCTATTCCTCCTCTATGAGAACTTTTTGGCCTAGGATATGGTACATGTTCCTCCCCTATTGGTGCTCCTAATCCATAGTTCTTGATTGGTCTAGCAAGTGGTTGTTCCTCTGCTTGGCTCCTTTCTTCTCGTTCTCGCAACAACTAGGAAGTGACTTTATGAGTATAATGTGCAAGTGAGGGTATGCAACTATGACTTGCCTAATCATGCACGTCCTTCTAGAGGCTCACAAAGTGCCAAGATAGATCCTAAGCTATACTAACTAAGACTGATGCTGACATATAGCTATAGCTTGTCCAGATGACTCAAGTGCAATGCTCACGTGACATCCCCCTTTAAAGGTGAGACACAACAACCACACTTCTTCTTGGGGATGCTTTCTCTACTTCTGATTCTGAATTCTTATGATGCTTGTGGATGCATAACCGATGAAAACTCCTCCAAACCGGTGGGTACTGATGTAGGTACTGTTGCGATGTAAATATTAACCATACAAGTTACTAGGTAGCCTTGCTACTACTATCACAGAATATAAGCCTTGATGTTCACTCTGCCTTGAGTGTAAGTACTACCACCCGAATATTCCTATCATGAAAACATTGAGGGTGAAGATAAAAGGTAAGGGTGCTCGGAGGTATTTCCAATGGTTCCATGTCGACTGAAATGGATGCAAGCTACTTGTGAATGCAAATGAAGAAGAAAGTTACGGATCCTTTCTCCAACTTCTTCCATATCCACATACGAGGCAAGCAGATCTTGGTACTCAAGATTTGGATCTTTATATATTTGATGCCGATCCTCGTTCAAAGACATAGCAATGTAGATGGGAGCACGCCCGGTGGGAGTGGCTTATAAGTATGCAACAGAGACACAAGACTTCTTTGAGAAAAAAAATTTGAGATAGGTTCTTTGTGTTCTTGGTTCTTCTTGGGTTCTTGATTCTTCCCTTGAGTTCATGAAGCCGAATCACATCCATAGCTATGGTACCAATGTCAGGTGTAGCGAAAGGATTTAAGATTTTAGCTCAAATCTAGTACTTTGCACAAACATAAGGTTACTTTACTTCAATTGAGAGAACTGAACCGAACATAATAAAAGGAAAACACAGAGAGAGAAGAGAAATGACACCATGTGTCAGGTCCCAACCACCCTGAAGAGCCCCCTTGCTCTGTCGTCAGAGCAAGTTCAAATTGCTACAATGCTAGAAATGATAAATACTATGCTTGATGCTGAATACTGATGCTTCATTTGTGTCAAGCATAGTATTCATCATTTTCACCATTGTGTAAAGCTTATGGTGGATAGACCAATGAGGCATTCATGGTTGCACCATAGCCAATAGATAATTAGGAGTAGATTAGAGAGTGAACTCAATACACAATATGGAATGAAAAATAACTTGCTTGATTGATTGGAATTGTAGAGAGTTTACAAGCTTTGGGTATTGGCCATTTATAGGCGCAATGTGGAGGTGCAATCAATGATTGGGTGGATATGCACCGCAAGTGGAAATGGCAAGGGTAATGTGAGGTACCACAAGTAGCATGCGGCTATCAATTGTGTATCATGTGTATAGGGAATGAGTAGCATGTGTGAGGCTTTGTAGGTTCCATAGAAAAAATGTGACTATGCATCTAATTGGTGCATGTTTGACTTTAAGGGAGTGTTCTCACTGTGAGTGTAAGCTAAGGCTTACCCCAATAAACGCCCCCGTAAGTTGAATCTTACACAATAGAGTATGGATTTTAATTAAGAGTCTAACATGGGTTACATCGACAGGTAACTACATAGGGCTCATAAAGATGAAATCTGACACAAAAACAGTTTAGGTCTTACCTCCAAACTATATGGTTTGGGGTAGTCTCTAAACACTTATAATGCACGTCATCATTTTCTTTTGGGAACTTCATTAGGGCCTTATCTACAATGTTTTATTTTCCTTGCTTTGAGAATCTAGAGGATTCTGATGATCGTGCACATGTGGGTGCACAAGATTTGATATGTGTTATGTGCATGTTCATCATAGAAGCACGCTTTGTATATATGCATGCTAAAGTTGGTGCTTCGGTTATAGGGTGGTCTTACCAATAGATGTTGGCAGTGTCTATAATCCTTTACAATCTCAAGATTAGGTTTAACATGCATAGCAAAATTGATTGCACTTTTCTCTAAGAGCTTTGACGACTTAATTTTTGCATACATTACAATCATTACCAAAAGCTTGAATGTTAGAATGTTTGCGCTTGATTTCCTTGAATAGATTGTGGTTCGATGTCTTTAGTGCTCGATGCCTTGGGTACCTTGAGTGCTTGATGCGCTTGAAGCTTCCTTGATGCCTTTTTTTTTGGGTTCCTTTGTGTTTTAGGTGCTAGGCATTAGTGCCTAAAATGAGAGAAGCTATGAGATCTTGATCAAGGAACATGTTCCATGGGAGCTTGGTCTTGGTTAGGGATTTAATTAATGGCCATGGGGAATTTTAGTGGGCTTGACCACCAAAAAAGGGAAGGCTACAAGGTTGAGGGTTGTACCGATGTCGTGGGAAATAAGCCTTGAGTGAAACAAGATTAAAGTGAGAACACAAGCCTTGAGGAAAAAATCAACCATGGATAAATTCCAATGAGAAAAAAGATTTTACGGGTGGCAACAATTGGCAAGGCGAGTATGGAGCACCAGGTGTTGCAGGTGACGAGGATAGCGACAATGGAGGAGAACAGATAGTGTGAGTGTCGACCGCCAACGGGTTGGGTTCTTAAGCACAGGTGATGATGAGGTTGAATCAGTGAGCAATAAACCTATCACTGAGCACGGGGTAGTAGGTTAGTAAGTTGCAACGCTAGCAACAGGGACATGTGATACACATCAAGCGACGGGGGCTGCCTACGACGGGCAAGTAGCCGAGGCGGAGCAGAGCAACAAATGAATCAATTGTGCGAGCAGGTGACGATGTGGCATATGACGACAAGTGACAAGCACGTGGGCTTCTCTTGGTGATGGCCAGTGGGGTAGGCAGTGGCCCGTGGGAGCAAAAAATACCACAAATTATTTCCAAAAGTCACTCAATGAGGTGAGGTTCCCACCTCATCCAAAAGCATTAAAGGGTTCTTGTCTTCAAGTACACACATACACACACAAATACTCAATCAAGAGCTTAAGCAAAGCAATTTAAGCAAAAAAATTAGAGAAATCAAGCATAACGTAATCAACATGTCATTTCTCAATGCTTAGGCCAAAAATTGCATAGCTTAGTGCGTTTATAAAATTTATAAAGACATCTAAGCACGCGCGCACACACACATTCAATTAATGCTTTCAAGAAAAGTAAAGAGGTTTGGAAAAAGCAAGAAGATCAAAAAATGAAGCACCCACAATCAAGCGAAAGAGAGAGAACAAAAAAAACACACAAAACCTATAGCTCGATCTTATTAATTCTAATTACTTTGTCAAGGAAGTGGCCATGTAGACATACCCAGACCCAAGGAGAGAGACAATTAGGATTGAGTTTAATTGTCCTATACCTAAAGAGCTATGAATCGATTTAGTGCTTAGGAATAGAGAGAACACTAAATTTAGCATAAGAATTCAAACTAGTGCAACTAGGAAATGCTAATTGTGCATCAGCTCTGATACCACATGTAAAGCTTATGGTGCATAGATCAATGAAGCATTCATAGTTGCACCATAGCCAATAGATAATTAGAGGTAGATAAGAGCGTGATCTCAACACAATATGGAATGAAAAATAACATGCTTGATTGATTGGAATTGTCGAGAGTTCACAAGGCTCAACATATGCTACTCCTGAATGACTATCGCCGATAGTTATCACTGGCGTGCCTTGGTGGATACACATATCTTCACTTGTGATACTACAACTGGACTACACCAGCTTGGTCTACCTACCTGAGTAATGCCACACTTATCCAACGACCTCACTCACTAGCGGTTTACACTAGACCGTTGTCTTATCGTTTTTATGCATTGTAGA
This sequence comes from Adiantum capillus-veneris, assembly GCF_014529385.1. Lineage (NCBI taxonomy): Eukaryota > Viridiplantae > Streptophyta > Polypodiopsida > Polypodiales > Pteridaceae > Adiantum > Adiantum capillus-veneris. The sequence goes on along the minus strand of NC_140950.1, from coordinate 141,752,436 downwards.
CTTCTTATCCTGTACTAGTGAAGAAAGATAAGAAGGTTTGGCCTCCACTTGTCCACATGCTTTTAGGGTTAGGTGTGCACATGACACCTTAAAGTTGATAATTCTCTCCTTCAATATACCTTGAATCAATCAATAGTATGCTCTTTTTCTACGAGCACAACATGTAACGATCCACATTGGCACAAATGGCTATAGGTAGTGCAAGGGAGTTGAAAACACTAATCTCTCTCTCTCTCTCTCTCTCTCTCTCTCTCTCTCTCTCTCTCACACACACACACACACACACACACAACCATCAAAATTGAGCAATAGACAATGCCCATTGAATATTATCACTTTCGGTGCCTTATTTAGAATACTTTCTCACTTCATTTGTATAGACAATCTTGAATAATTTAATGTTGAACTATGCTGACTAATGACATCAAAGGCCTTTTACTTTTCGTTGATGTTTGACTTACTCTATCTTTGAACTTTATCTGCACTTGGCATGAAATACACTTCATGAATTTCCTTCGTTACTGCACGATCCAATCAAGAAAAAATATTTTTTTCTCTTCCAGCCAAATGACCTTTCCACCATGCATATTTTTATTAAACTATAGTGGCATCCATTGCTACACGCCTATCCTAAGAAGAAGAACAAAGGTGAAAACTTACTTTCCCCCATACATGGTCTTACGATTTTGCGGAGACCTGTGTTTTTGGTAAACAATTCCAAATCATTTCCGAATCTAGAAATTACATTTCAAAAAATGTCACTCTCCCAAGTGACAATTACCCATAGCCATCCACGTTGGCACGGACAGCTACGTAAAATGTCATGGGGTCATGAAAACCCCAAACCTCACGAGCTGATTTCGCATAGCCACTTATTG